>NC_068374.1:35693249-35728249 GCF_023724105.1 Carassius gibelio | reverse complement strand
ATGCACACACGTGCATGCACACACACACACACACACACACACACACACACACACACACTCTTTTTTATGTGTTTTTGTAATTTTTAATAACTATCCTTTTAGTAATTTAATTCTTTCAGTTTATTCAGTTTAAGTTTTTTTATATTGTTTTAAGGAACAAAGTTCTACATTTATAATATTAAAAGTAAAATATATATAATTAGTCACAAAAATGTACAATTATTATTTATATATTTTTAAAACATTTCTAAATGTATTTCTAAATGTATTTCTGTATTTCTAAATATATATATTATATTGCTTTCATCTTCATCTTAAACTCAATGAAAAATGCATTTATTCATTTATTTACTGATATATCTTTATTTTCTGCCAGTCCACTGACTAATAAACACAGTGCTGTATGAAACGCTGTGTTTTTCTTCTGTGTGTCTCAGGAGGAGCCGTACGTCATGTTTAAGAAGTCAGATAAACCTCTGTACGGGAACGAGCGCTTCGAGGGATTCTGTGTGGATCTGCTGCGGGAGCTTTCGGGAATCCTGGGCTTCCGTTACGAGATCCGGTTAGTGGAGGACGGCAGATACGGAGCGTTTGAGGAGAGCACGGGGCAGTGGAGCGGCATGGTGCGCGAGCTCATGGACCACGTGAGTTTAAACTAGCTTTTATTTTTATATGTTCAGTTTTTAGCAATTTTACTATGTGTTTTTAATATTATTTTATAATATAAGTTTAATTTATTTAAATTTTAAGTACACAATGTTACCTCAATTTATTTTAGCACATTTCTAATTCTGGTCAATTTTTTTTACTAATTTTGTTATTTTTATTAGTATATTTATCTTTAGATTTATTTATTTAATAGATCTATTTCAATGTATCGCAGTTACTCACCAAGGCAACATTTCTAAGTTTCATTTGTTTTAAGTGTTTCATCTTATATTTATTTTTTATTTTATTTCAGCTTTCTTACAACAACAAAAAATGATTTTTCTGGTTTTAGTTAATTATAATAATCCTGATGAGTGTTCGTTATGCTTACAGAGTGCACAAATTTCATTTTGATTTTCTTTTATATATAGGGCCTTCTAGTAATTTTTTATTCAAATATTTAAAATTAGCTTATATATATATATATATATATATATATATATATATATATATATATATATATATATATATATATATATATATGTATATATATATATATATATATATATATATATATATATATATATATATATATATATATATATATATATATTAGTATTTCAGCTTTATGTAAAATAAAAAATGTTGGCTTCTGGCTTTAGGACAGACATACATTTGTGATATATATTCTGAACGCTTCTACATAATTAATAAGAAAAAAAACATTTAACTAACTTTTAAAGTCAATTCCAAGTTAAAAGACTAGTGAATCAATGATTCATGAGTTGATGAACTGATTCAGTTGAATCTTTTGGTTCAATGTACTGCTTCACTAGAGCTGTTGATTTCACGTGATAGTTTGGTGTGATTTATTTTTTGAGAAAAATTAATGTGATGAAATGATTAACGCATGAATTAGCATTTTTAACAAATCAAGTCAGTCAGTGATTCAGTGAATCATTCATAAAGGCTTGCCTCGTTTCCTAAATGAATCAGTCGTTTGAACAAATCAAGTGAATGAATGAGTTCCTTAAGTTATCTTTGTTCACTAGTATGAATCGTTATTAACAAACCTACAGCTGTGCTGACTTAATATTCAACGTTTGTCATGTGAATCTGCTGTTTGAAACGAACGATTCAATGATTCACTTGTTACGACAGTGATTCGCCGTCATCTACTAGTGCTTTTACTTTCATATTCAGAGTACCATTTTTATTTTTCAGGTGTTAGGGTTAGGGTTAGGGTTAGGATTCAAGAGTTGACTTACTGATTCATTTGGTTGGTAACGCAGCTAAAAAGCGTCACCTGATGAATCTTTCTGTGCTGATTGGTCTGTTGGTGGCTGACAGAAAGCAGACCTGGCCGTGGCTCCGCTGACCATCACATACGTGCGAGAGAAGGTGATTGACTTCTCCAAACCCTTCATGACCCTGGGCATCAGCATCCTGTACCGAAAACCCAACGGCACCAACCCCGGCGTCTTCTCCTTCCTCAACCCTCTGTCCCCTGACATCTGGATGTATATTCTGCTGGCTTGCTTGGGTGTCAGTTGTGTGCTGTTTGTCATAGCCAGGTAACATGTGACCCTCGTGCGTCTTTGACCAAACGCCCGTCTTCATCCTCATTCATCCATCAGTATGTTCAGCTCAGTTTGCTGGTAATTCTCCAGAATGGCAGTGTTTCCTGATGCTGTCTGATGGTGATGTTCTGTTGAAGCCCTCTGGATATCCCATAATTACTCTCTCAGTTACTTTCCCCTTCATCCTCTCTAATATCTGCCTCACTGTAATATCTCTCTGTCCTGCTTTAATATCTCTCAGCGTTTATGGCGCGTCTCACAGGAGTCTCCAGGCTCAGCTCTATTAATTTGGAAATCCTCTGAAACGTTCCAGAGGAAATCAATCAGGCTCTGTTTAGCAGATGAACAAGTGCTGGTGTAAAGTGCTTTTTAAAGCTCGGCGTCAGTGTTTAATGTTACTGGCGACATGACACGAAAGAAAAGCCATAACTGTCACCTAAGTTAGATTGGAATATGCACAGTGAGTGTGTGTGTGTGTGTGGCATTCTGGGTAAGTGTTCTGCTTCTGAATGATACGATGCTGATATACTGTAGCAGTCAGTGGGTTTCTGTTCACGGCGTCTTGTTCTGCTCTGTAATTGGAATATTGACTTTAAACTGCTGTATTGATTAGAAAAGCCCCAATTTACCTCTAAACACACAGAAGAGTTTTTCAAAATCCCAGAGCGCACATAGAGATGTTCCTACAAGCTTTATACAAACACACACACACACACACATGCACACACGCACACACACACACACACACACACACGGCAGTCGCTTTATTTAGCTTTATTTCTAATGCATCAATCACACACTTGATTAGCCAGAATAGGAACAATGCACAATATTACATATTTCATATACATTTTATGGCATAACTTAATAAATAAAATATTTATAAAATATAAATAAAATGGCACTATACCACATTATTTGCAAATCAC
This sequence comes from Carassius gibelio, assembly GCF_023724105.1. Classification (NCBI taxonomy): domain Eukaryota; kingdom Metazoa; phylum Chordata; class Actinopteri; order Cypriniformes; family Cyprinidae; genus Carassius; species Carassius gibelio. Next base: position 35,725,092 of record NC_068374.1, on the reverse strand, counting down.
TTTTAGAAATGTTACATTACAAATAAAATTGCAACACCATATTTGATGGCAGGAAAATTAAATACTGTTTAGCTTAAATATTTAATTACATTTTGGTACATTTTACTTAAGTTTTACTATATTTTTAAGAGTGCAGGAAAAATCCCAGATGTCCAAAACAGTCTCACATTTTCAGACCCCAATGTACAATAAGATTTGATTTGGATGCTTTAATCGGAGCCTGAACGCTTTTATCCACCTGTACTGCTGTTCAAATTCAGTACACACACACACACACACACACACAGAGAGAGAGAGAGAGAGAGAGAGAGAGAGAGAGAGAGAGGCTGTTTTATTATTCTGAACATGAGTGCATGTGTGATGATAGTTCTGCTGTGACCTTACCTGCCAGATGCAGTCTGTGGACTGGAATTACACACACATACACACACACACACACACACACAAATGCACACACATGCACGACACACAGATCAAAAAATAATGTAAATGTGGCTGTTTATAAACTGATGTAACCACAATATGGATATAAATAATCTACCGAGATGAAAAAGTGCCACAAATGCTGCACAATCAATCATATGTCTTGAAGGCAAGACACTACAGATAAATACTGTCAAGATGTTTGACTAATAAATGTCATTGTTTACCCAGCTGATTAAACACAGTTCATTAAAATAACTATTTTGTATAACAAGTTTTCGGAAATGTTATTTTTAAATTAGCAAATAAGACATTAGCAAAATAATTTTCAAAACTTAAATCTGAACATTGGATGAAGCCAGATCCATAATTATTTGATTTTGTTAACATGTTACTGTAGGTTTTTACAGAAGGGATTTTGGATTTATCTATTTTTATATATAACCAGGCATGTCCATGTTTTTTGGAATAAAATGTTTTATAAATCAGAGTGAATGATATATAAGCAAACCCCTCAGTCAAAACCTTCAGAATATAGAGAGGAATAAACCTGTAAGTGTTGGTGTATGTAAGTGTAGCTGAAGTGAAGAAAGAAACCCACAACATTTAAAAACATGCTTTTACGCTATGTTTTTTGGAATAAAATGTTGTATAAAATCAGAAATATTATATATAAATTTTTAAAAAACTCAATAAAAACCATCAGAATATAGAAAGGAATAAACCTGTAAGTTTTGGTGTATGTAAGTGCTGCTGAAGTGAAGAAAGAAACCCACAACCTTTAAAAACATGCATTTTTAGCACATTTTTATGAATAAAATGGTGTATAAACTCAGGAAAATTATATTTAAACAAACCCCTCATTAAAAAACTTCAGAATATAGAGAGGAATACACCTGTAAGTTTTTGTGTATGTAAGTGCTGCTGAAGTAATGGAACAAACTCACAAACTTTAAAAATATGTATTTTTGCCCTGTTTTTTAGGACGGAAATATTGTATAAATCAATGTGAGTGAAATATGAACAAACCCCTCAGCAAAAACCTTGTGAATATAGAGAGGAATAAACCTGTAAGTTTTTGTGTATGTAAGTGCTGCTGAAGTAAAGAAAGAAACCCACAACCTTTAAAAACATGCTTTTGCGCTATGTTTTTATAAATAAAATTGTGTATAAACTCAGAAAAATTATATATAAATAAACCCCTCAGTAAAAACCTTCAAAATATAGAGAGGAATAAACCTGTAAGTGTTGGTGTATGTAAGTGCTGCTAAAGTAAAGAAACAAACTCACAAACTTTAAAAATATGTATTTTTGCCATGTTTTTACAAAAAAATGTTGTATAAAATCAGAATTTTTATTTATTTATGTACAAACCCCTCAGTGAAAACCTTTAGAATATAGAGAGGAATAAACCTGTAAGTGTTGGTGTATGTAAGTGCTGCTGAAGTGAAGATAAAAACCTTTTAATATGTATTAATATGTATTGAAATTGAACTCTAAAGACGCAATTAGATGTGTATTAGATATGTTTTCTTTCATGAGCAAAATGGACTATAAAACTAACCTGTGCATGAAAACACTGGTTTTGCTTGCAGTGTCTTAAAGTGTGTTCTTAGTGTTGATCAGTGTGTGTGTGTGTGTGTGTGTGTGTGTGTGTGTGTGTGCTGTGGCAGTTAATGCGTCAGTCTATGTTCTCTCTGTGGCTCAGGTTCAGTCCGTACGAGTGGTATAACCCTCACCCCTGTAACCCCGACTCAGACGTGCTGGAGAACAACTTCACGCTGCTGAACAGCTTCTGGTTCGGTGTCGGCGCTCTCATGCGGCAGGGTGAGTCCATCAGCGTCTCTGAGCTGATCACACAGCTGTAGGAGACAGGAGATGCCAAATTACTGAGAAATGATCATTTAGGGCAGGCATTTCCCAAACGAGTGTTCATGAGCTGATGCAATGCAAAGAAGGGGTTCAGCTGATTTATTTCCTCAGGCTCGGAGCTGATGCCCAGGGCTCTGTCCACTAGGATCGTGGGAGGAATCTGGTGGTTCTTCACCCTCATCATCATCTCGTCCTACACCGCAAACCTGGCCGCCTTCCTGACGGTGGAGCGCATGGAGTCACCCATCGACTCGGCCGACGATCTGGCCAAACAAACCAAGATCCTGTACGGCCTGGTGGAGGACGGCGCCACCATGACCTTCTTCAAGGTACTGCAGGAGAATCTGTTATTCATGTCAGATTGATTTCTACAGCGCTGATGGATTCAAAGCAGCTGCACTGAAACAGACTATGTTAATCTTCTAATAGCATTCATTTTTAATCCATACAGCAGCTCTACAGAAGACGATAGAGTCATTCATCAGTTATGATTCAGTTTCATCTGTTAAGCGGCTCATTAGTTTGCAGCATCAGTGCATCCCAATCAATATTTCCAGATATTAATAGTATTTCCAGTTGAATGGATAAACGTCTCGGTCTCCGCTGCAGAAAACCAAGATCTCGACGTATGATAAGATGTGGGAGTTCATGAACAGCCGGCGTCAGTCTGTGATGGTGAAGAGCGTGGAGGAGGGCATCCATCGCGTGCTGACGTCTGACTACGCCTTTCTGATGGAGTCCACCACCATCGAGTTCGTCACGCAGAGAAACTGTAACCTGACACAGATCGGCGGCCTGATCGACTCCAAGGCGTACGGCGTGGGGACACCCATGGGTACAACACACACCCTTCTGCATCAGTCAGACATTCATCACAGCATCAGCATCAGCATCCTGCAGGGACGGATGATGAGGGTTTATTTAGAGCAGTAATACGTGCTCTTTTACTATCACTGACAAACTATTTTTATTTTTAGTAATATTTTGAATCTGTATTATCTTTTTTTTTTCTTTCAAATTTTATCTAACATTTTTATACATTTTTTTAATGTTTTTATGTTGCTCATTAAAGCTGCATTTTTTTGATAAAAAAATAAAAAAGCTGGGAATAATTGTAATATTGTGAAATATTATTATGACGTTAAATAAAGTTTTTCTATTTTAATGTACAATAAAATGAAATTTATTTCTGTGATGCTCCGCTGTATTTTCAGCATCATTCCTCCAGTCTTCAGTGTCACATGATCTTCAGAAATCAGAATAATATGATTAATTATTATCAGTGTATCAGTGTTCAAAAGTTTGGAGTCAGTACATTTTTATTCTTTCTTTTTTTTTTTAGGAAATTTACAATTTCATTCAGCAAGGATGTGTTAAATTGTTAAGTAATAGCAAAGATTTATATTGCTTATAAAGTTTGATTTTTTGAATAAATTAATTGTTAATTTAAACTTTTTTTATACATCAAAGAATCCTGAAAAAATATAAGTTTCCTATACATACTGTATGTTTATATATATATATATATATATATATATATATATATATATATATATATATATATATATATATGTATATGTGTGTGTGTGTGTGTGTGTGTGTGTGTACACCAGCACAACATTGATAATTCTAATAATACATCAGAATATTAAAAATGATTTCTGAAGGATCATGTGACACTTTATACTGGAGTAATGATGATGGAAATTCAGCTTTGCATCACAGAAATAAATTATATTTTAAAAGATATCCAAAATAGAAACACATATATTATATTCTAATAACATTTTGCAAGATCACTGTTTTTTTCTATATTTTTAATCAAATAAATGCAGCTTTGATGAGCAGAAGAGGCTTCTTTAAAAGTCTGATCGAAGACTTTTGACCGGTCGTGTACATTATATATAGTATATTTTAGTATATTTTCAAAGATGCACAGAAGACAGACTGAACATACAATCTCTTTCTGTCTGTTCTAGTTTCTAGTTTCATTTCCCATGAGTCTCCTCTTCTCAACAGAAAGATCTGCATGCTTTATATAAACCTTCATATCTGAGAGCAGTTAAAAGGAGCAATATTTATCCATCTTTATCTGCACAAATCCTCCGTGTTTGTGCTTTCCCTCTGTGTAATCCTGTTAACCTAGTGATCGTTCACTAAATACATATTCCTGGAATAACATCAGTGCTTTATCAAAGAATGCAGCTCGTGTAATGATGTGTGATATTACAGATGTTCAGGACTTAAGCTCCATCAGCAGCGCTTGTGTCGATTAGCACAGGAAATCATTCATTTCCTGTTCATTTATTAATTTAAATACATGTTCTTTTCAAAATTAATATTGGGTCACTTATATTGGGTTTTTATAGCTGACTAAAAAATATGTTATTATAATATAAAATTTAATATGAATAAAAAAACATATCTTTATTTCAGGTAGTTGCCAGTTATTAATTTATCATTTAAGTGTACTAAAATAACAAACTAATACTGAAAAAAAAAAAAATACTATAAACACATGAACTACTCAAAATTAAAATACATGATAAATGACTTAAACTTCAACTAAAATTAAAATGAAAAAGAACATTGAAAAATAAAAACTAATTTAAAATACTAATACAATCTAAACAAAAAGCATAAAAATGTAAATTATATAGACAGTAAAACACAAAATAAAATTACTAAAACATTAAGTTAAAATGAAGGAAATTTGAATAAAAACCAATAATAACAAAGAGATATTTAAAAAAAAATTAAATGAAAAAGGATTAAAACTAATTCAAAATATTATTAAAAACTAAAAATATTAAAAACAGAAAATGAAACATTAAAAAAATGTCAAATAAAAACTAAAATCTACTTAAAAACTTTAAAAACATGAAATAAAATAAATGAAATCTATAATAGTCATTAAAAAATACTAAATTAGTAAAACTAAAATGATCAACAACTAATTATGTATTAATAAGTATCAATAAAAACTATAACAATTTCTCAATGAATTCAAATTATTCACTGAAAATAACAGTAATGAATATTGTCCATCACCCAGAACAGCTTTCACTCGTTTTAAAGATCAAACCTCTTTTTTAAAGAATAATAATGTCCTATTTAAGAAGAAAATGGCTAATTGACATTCCACTTGTGCTGGAACCAGATTGTGAACCCGCTGCTGCTTCCCTGTTCTCGTCTCCGTCCGCAGGCTCTCCGTATCGGGACAAGATCACCATCGCCATCCTGCAGCTGCAGGAGGAGGGCAAGCTGCACATGATGAAGGAGAAGTGGTGGAGAGGGAACGGCTGTCCGGAGGAGGAGAGTAAGGAGGCCAGTGCCCTCGGCGTACAGAACATCGGCGGCATCTTCATCGTCCTCGCCGCCGGCCTGGTGCTGTCCGTGTTCGTGGCCGTCGGCGAGGTGCTGTACAAATCCAAACAGAACGCGCAGATCGAGAAGGTACCAGACGCAGACACCAGAGGTCACCCTTTCACTCCTTTATCAGACATATAGTGTAGAGCAGTAGCTCTTAAAGTGACAGCAGCCCAGTCGGACATATAGTGTAGAACAGTTCACAGCACTAAAACGACCATTTGGATTTGAACCCTAACATTGTAAAGAATAATAAGTTCTTTTATGAATATTTGAGCTTCATAAGAAATTTGGCTATAAACCTGGACACTTGTGGCCCTGCTGGAGCCTGATCTTGAAGCAGATGTATATCTGTGTTGAGATGAGCTCACAGTGTGTCTGTGGTTTCTCTTCTGTGCGCAGCGCTCGTTCTGCAGCGTGATGCTGGAGGAGCTCAGGGTGTCTCTGAAATGCCAGCGGCGGCGGAAACAGAAACCCCAGCCGCCCGCCATCGTCAAAACAGAGGAGGTGATTAACATGCATACCTTTAACGACAGGAGGCTCCCGGGGAAAGAGACCATGGCGTGACGCCGGGACGCCTCTCCTGTGACTCTCGTCCAAACGACGGACACGAAGATGTTTCCTGTGGAAATCCGGATTCGTGAGCGATTCAGAACCGCAGCCCTCACAGAGCAGCATTCAAGATTCAGTGTGTTCTCATTTTACGTTGCTTTTCTCACTTTTCTCTGTGAAACTAGGTCAAGGTTTTAGACCAATCAGTTTTTCCTCAGATGATGCTTTTATTGCTGCCTTCAAGAGCACCTGATAAAGACACTTTTTGGTTTATTCTTTCATTTTTTTTATTTTATTTCCTCCGGAATTTTTTTTTTTTTTTTTTACGTTTTCATCCCATGCAATCTTATTAATACAATATAAAACTAATTCCATTTATTAAGAAGTTATGTCTTGGTAAAAAATTTTTGGAACATTCTATTAATATTTTGATAATAAAATATAATGATAACCATGAAAATATATTCTGTGTTAGTTTGTTAAACAAAGCCTCCCTGAAATATGAATCCTCATAGCAACCCGTCAAAATAAAAGTTTGGTTTAACTGGAAGAAACTGGGACAGAAAGGCGATTGTAAAAATAAGTGTTAATTAAGTTGTTTCTATGCATTAAAATAATTAGAAATATGTTAATTTGTTAATAATTAAACAGAATGTGAGAAAAAAACATATTTCATAGGCCCTTAAAAATTACATTTGACTAAATTGATGTTAAATTGCATGTTTGCAATTACAGTTTCGTGATCTGATACTTTTTGATTAATACAATTTAATTTAGGCATTAAAAAGTAGTCCAGAAATATGAATATGAAAAAAAAAATACAAAAATTTACCTCTTTCTACCTTTGAAACACAAACTAGAACCTTAAGATAATAATAACCCAAAAATAACCAAAACGGGAGTGAAAATAATGACATCATCTTTTGTCCTAACACGGTTTAGTTCCCATAATGTTTTTTTTTATTTATTTTTTTATTATTATTAACAAAACTTTGCATTGGAATAGAAACACGCGTCATGTGTGAACAGCCCATTAGAGAAAAAATTGCATCCTGACAAAATAACCACACGGCAACCATGCACTAACGTTAAAGGAACGTTGTTTATTCGCTGGACGTGCGATTTTATGTTGGTTCAATGTAAAAATAAAAAAAGACAAATATTATCACTTTCACATCATGTTTAAAATTTATGAAATGCTTGACCATTCAGAAATTACATTATCATAACTTAGAAATGTTCTAAATCTTCCGTCTTGTGAATATAATCATTCCAACATGATTTTTGACTTGAAGGCAGCAATAAAATCCATGCAGTGATGTCTGTGCGGATCAACGACTCAAGCCAAAGTTCTGTCGTTTAGAGAAACTTTTCTAGAAACCTTTCTACGAGCATCCATTCTGTCTATCACCGGCAACTCGACTTTCTTTGTCATTCAACAGAGATTTATAAGAAAAAAAAGAGAGAAATGCAGTTTTTGTACAGACAGTTTTTGTAGTAAATCTTTCTATGGGTGTCTGATGCTCATGTAGGTCGAACAGCGTTAGACATTGGTGCACATCCGTCCATCACGAGCAGGCAGTGTTGTTTCCCAGCATATGTTCTGTTTCCATGTGCTGATGTTTGTGTGTCTCTGAAGGCTAGTTTCTGTATAATACTGTACTGAGCAGACGCTAGGATTCTCCAGACCGACTTTAATCTACAGGGGCCTTTGGGAAAGAACCACGTGCAAACAGCAGCAGGTGGAGAACTGTTCAAGATCATCTTGTAATAAAAAAGAGATTATACTGTGTATAACGTGTGGTGTATGTCACTTAGACTTTTTGTTGCTTAAAGTCAGTATGAAATGGCATTCATAGCCCATTTTGCACACATAATGCCACGTATGATGATGGGCATTCATGTAGTGATGGCCGCTATTGAAGCACTGCCTCCTGAAGCTTTGTGAATCATTTGTTTCAAAAAGGTTAATGTTTGGAAATGAAGAGGTGGCACTATAAAACCGGTGCAGAAAAGAGTGAAAAGAGAAAAGAAAGTGAGTAAGGGTAAGTGATTTTTTAAATATAGATTATTGCTAATCAGGCGTCACCAGCGTGTGGCGTTTTTAGTGATTCGAAACAGTGAGTCATTTTGCGGAACAGTTGATTCAGTTGATTCGAAGCTTCGAAAAGATTCGTTCTCCATTATTAATGCCTTCAGATCTCAGCAGAGGTGGACGAATTCAGCACACAAATCAAGCACTTTAGTAATAAAATATTACTCCAGTAAAAGTATTAAATACTCCTTTACAATGTTACTTGGGTAAAAGTACTTGTTTTTTAGGTACTAAAATTTCAGCTAAAAAGTCCAAAATTAGTATTTGGAATGAAGTGAAGTGCACTGAAAAAAAATATTCATTGAATTTACAAAAAAAAAAAAACTATGGTAAGTGGTTGCAATCGATCTATTTTAGCTAGATTTAAATAAATACAAATTTTCTGAAAGTTAATCAACTAAATTAGTTTATTTAAATAAAGCTAAAATAAATTTTATCAAACTGGCCATGTCATATTACAGGCTCTAATGGTACATTTTGACACAACTCTACTAACATATCATCAAGAAGAATGCATCCGTGTATACTGATGGGAAGCTTCGAAACTCTGCTGCTTGAAGATTCGAATCTTTTATGAATAGTTTGTTTCGAATCAGTGCTTCGGAGCGCGTTCCAGAATACTGAATCGTTTTCCCAATTGATTCAAAGCTCCGAAAAGCTTCGTTTCTGCCATCACTGTCCACTGGATGCTATTTGATCGATTTTACACGAAACGAGTGATGCAAATAACTGTTATTACTGACTAGTAGGTACAATAAAAACAGAACACGGGGGGGAAGTGACGTATAATATTGATCAGTAACCACATATTAACAATTAATTCCCACATTTCCCCAGACTTCCCCCCAAAAAACCTTAATTTCTTTGCGACTGAAGGCAGAAAGACATGAACTTCTCGGATGACACGGAGGAGAGTAAATCATCAGAGGATTTATTTTATTCTGGAAGTGAACTAATGCTTTAAGTCACAATTTGATTGACTAGCAGAATGGAAATTGTTCAAATGAGGCCAATCTAAGTTTTCATAGCCTAACTGCTTATAAAATGTTGTGATCAGTCTTGGAGTAAAGAATAATAATAATAAAAAAACGGACTAGTCTAAGCAGTTTATCAAGTTTTGCAAGCAGTTACTAGTCTCATTTTATGAAGGAGGTACTTCCTCGTTATTCGGTCAGCTGATTCTGCGTCACGTGACACACACACACGGAGCTGTGGTCAGCAGCAGAACCGAGCCGCTCCGCAGACACGCACGATCAGAAACCGACGGAGGACCCAACATCCGGATCCGGTGAGTGACGTCAAAGCCCGGTCGCTCGCGCTTCTGCTGTAGTTCTGTAGAACCTCGAGACTCCTGCGAGTCTGTAGCACTGTATCAGTTACTCGAGGCAATTCAGACCGGAAGAGAAACTCACTCATACTCATTTATTGTGTCGGTGTGTGTTGTTAAATACATATGTGTAAGTTATTAAATGTGATATTGAGTGTGAGTCAGGTGACAGTCAGTCAGGTGTGGCCAGGTGTTTTTCTCACGAGCTTTCCAACAACATACTAAACTCACTGCTGAGCTCGAAGCATTTCATAATGCGAAGCAGTTAATATTAGTGCAAACAAACACAAATTGCATTTTCAGTGTAAACTCCTAAAGTCACATTAAGAGACACTGAATTAAAAGTTCAATTATTTTCTTATTTAAAAGGACTGTACACCTTTTTCTCATTTAAAGGCACTTTTCACCTCGTTCTCATTTAAAGGGACAGTTCACCTTTTTAAAATTCTAATTGTATTGTTAAAATGTGTTCCAGGAATGCAGTGCTTGGCAGTGTGTTTTGTTCTGGCGTTCTGCACGGCCGCCTGTGCTCTGGAGAATGGTCTGATGAGGACCCCGCCGATGGGCTGGCTGGCCTGGGAACGCTTCCGCTGTGACACTGACTGCCTGATGGACCCTGACAACTGCATCAGGTGCAATGATGAAGGATGAGTTCAGAAAACAGAGCTTCCGCCTGAAATATTCAAACTAATACTTCAACACATGCTTTTTTTCATTTCAGAATCTGCTTTTGCCAGTTTTGTTAGTTAAATATTAAAAAAAAAAAAAATCTAATATTTAGGTTTAAATTAATATAATAAAAAAATATGATTAGTTAGTTTATTTAATTATTATTATTATTATTTTTGTTTAGTTCAGCATTAGTTTTTATTTATTTCTAGTTTAAGGCAAAACTTCTCATTTTGATTGATAGTCTGTGATCTGATGTTGTATTTAATGTCTGATCTGATGTCAGTGAGCATCTGTTCATGGAGATGGCAGACAGACTGTCGGAGGACGGCTGGAGAGAGCTGGGATACGTCTACATCAACATCGACGACTGCTGGTCCTCAATGCAGAGAGACAGTCAGGGCCGACTGCAGGCCGACCCTAAGAGGTAATGACCCCTGACCCCTGACCTCCTGGACATGTCCCAGCCTCCGCTGATGTGTGTGTGTGTGCTGCAGGTTCCCGCGAGGCATCGCTCATCTGGCGCAGTACGTTCACGACCGCGGTCTGAAGCTGGGCATCTACGGAGACATGGGCACTCACACCTGCGGTGGATATCCAGGAACCACACTGGACAAGATCCAGACGGACGCACAGACCTTCGCTGACTGGGGCGTGGACATGCTGAAGCTGGACGGATGCTACTCCAACTCATCCTACCAGGAGCAAGGTCAGACGCTGACACACAATCACGGTTTAAAATACTCAAAAGATCTTTGATCAAATTCTGTGTATATATATGCATTGAAACAGGTTAATATGGAATAAAAATGAAAATATACATTATAAATAAACAATATTTCATTCTAGCTTATACTTTTTTACTATTTTGTGAACAATGAAAGTAAATGACAACTAAGAAAACTTTTTTTTAAATATATTTTATTCTATTCTATACTTTTTATTAAATAAATGTGGAATAAAATGAAAACATACAATACAAACAGTATAGAATAAAATAATTATAAAAATAAATACTGTTTTATAAGTTGTCATTAACTTTGTACTCAAAATAGGATTTTTTTAATAAATTAATTAAATAAATATGGAATAAAATAAAAATATACATTATAAATATACAATATTTAATTCTAATAATACAATTAGTCTTTCCTTAGCAATAATATCCAGAAACAAACTGCATGGTGCAACACTTTTAATTCATTATAAACAAGGCCAAAATACAACAGGACTCTTATTTTGAAATCAGGCTCGTCTTTCCAGCTGCACATTCAAACAGATGAGAGAGATCAAATGTGTATCTTACAAAATATGTCATCATTCATATTCAGCAGCACTCTTTATAATCACAAAAAGTCATATCAAGTTGAATTTGATCGATCTGAATCCGTGATCTTCTGTGATCACCTCAATCCAGGCTACCCAATGATGTCCAAGGCCCTGAACGCTACGGGCCGTCCCATTGGCTACTCCTGCAGCTGGCCCGCCTACCAGGGCGGGCTCCCGCCGAAGGTGAGTGCAGCAGTGGAGGTGATGTAGAGTACACTAATGTACAGTAATCTGAGGTGATGTGGAGTACAGTAGAGTACAGTAATCTGAGGTGATGTAGAGTACAGTAGACTACAGTAATCTGATGTGGAGTACAGTAATCTGATGTGATATAGAGTACAGTAGACTACAGTAATCTGAGGTGATGTACAGTACAGTAATGTACAGTAATCTGAGGTGATGTGGAGTACAGTAGACTACAGTAATCTGAGGTGATGTGGAGTACAGTAGACTACAGTAATCTGAGGTGATGTAGAGTACAGTAGACTACAGTAATCTGATGTGATGTGGAGTACAGTAGACTACAGTAATCTGAGGTGATGTGGAGTACAGTAGAGTACAGTAATCTGAGGTGATGTGGAGTACAGTAGACTACAGTAATCTGAGGTGATGTGGAGTACAGTAGAGTACAGTAATCTGAGGTGATGTAGAGTACAGTAATGTACAGTAATCTGAGGTGATGTAGAGTACAGTAATGTAAAGTAATCTGATGTGATGTAGAGTACAGTAATGTACAGTAATCTGAGGTGATGTAGAGTACAGTAGAGTACAGTAATCTGAGGTGATGTGGAGTACAGTAGACTACAGTAATCTGAGGTGATGTGGAGTACAGTAGACTACAGTAATCTGAGGTGATGTGGAGTACAGTAGACTACAGTAATCTGAGGTGACGGAGTAGAGTAGAGTACAGTAATCTGAGGTGATGTAGAGTACAGTAATGTACAGTAATCTGATGTGATGTGGAGTACAGTAGACTACAGTAATCTGAGGTGATGTGGAGTACAGTAGAGTACAGTAATCTGAGGTGATGTAGAGTACAGTAGACTACAGTAATCTGAGGTGATGTGGAGTACAGTAGAGTACAGTAATCTGAGGTGATGTAGAGTACAGTAATGTACAGTAATCTGAGGTGATGTAGAGTACAGTAGAGTACAGTAATCTGAGGTGATGTGGAGTACAGTAGAGTACAGTAATCTGAGGTGATGTGGAGTACAGTAGACTATAGTAATCTGAGGTGATGTAGAGTACAGTAATGTACAGTAATCTGATGTGATGTGGAGTACAGTAGAGTAGAGTACAGTAATGTACAGTAATCTGATGTCTGCGGTGTCTCAGGTGAACTACACGCTGCTGGCTCAGATCTGTAACCTGTGGAGGAACTACGGTGATATCCAGGACTCGTGGGACAGTGTTCTGAACGTCGTCGACTGGTTCTTTAATAATCAGGACGTCCTGCAGCCTGTGGCCGGACCGGGTCAATGGAACGACCCCGACATGGTCAGCATTTAATACAAAACTCATACAACAAACTCATTCATTCATTATACTGTATCATTTGTCAGTTTTATTTTTTATTTTATACTCTATTTGCTAATATTTATTCTAAAGTAACTCCAAAAACAACATTAAGGGACAATTATTATTTATATATTTTATTCTACATTATTTTTATTTTATAGTTGTTATATATATAGTATATATATAAATAATTTTTATATTTGTATTATTTTAATTTGAACCTGTATCATATTTTTGTACTATTTTCTGTACAATGAAAGTCAATGTCCCTAATTTGTCGTTTGACTGAGGATCTCTGTCTTTTGTCGCTCGTCTCGTCCTCAGCTGATCATTGGTGACTTCGGTCTCAGCATGGACCAATCACGTGCTCAGATGGCTCTGTGGGCGATCATGGCCGCGCCCCTCTTCATGTCTAACGATCTGCGTACGATCAGCAACGGCGCTCGAGCGATCCTGCAGAATAAACTCCTCATCGGCATCAATCAGGACCGCTTGGGCATCCAGGGCAGACGCCTGATCAAAGTGAGACTGTTTAAAGACCCAGTTTATTTATTATAAATATATTACTCGGAAAATATGGGTTACATTTACACAGTTGTTTGTAGTTACTATATTTTTAGAATTAGGCACCGTTTTTTTATTTATTTAAATATCATTTGACATTTTTTTTCATCAGTTTAGTCAAATGTATAAATCCTCAGTTTACACTGTGGTTTTTGTTATTTCTTGATAATTATAATTTTTTATATAATCATAATTTTATTATAATTGTTTCTGGTGACTCTGCTTCAGGAGAAGAGCGGGATCGAAGTGTTCTGGCGGCCGCTGGATAAAGGAGCCAGCGCTCTGGTGTTCCTCAGCAGGAGATCTGACATGCCTCATCTCTACAAGACGTCTCTGAAGGAGCTCAGCTACAAGACTGGAGTCTATGAGGTGAGTGTCCAGAAGCAGAAGAACCGCTCCGGTCAAACTCTGGCATCCACACACTCACACAGTCTCTCTCTCTCTCTCTCTCTCTCTCTCTCTCTCTCTCTCTCTCAGGCGTATGACGTGTTTTCCGAGCGGCTCTTGCCTCAGCTGAAGGACAGCACAGAATTCGGTGTGTCTGTAAACCCGTCTGGTGTGGTCATGTGGTACATCTATCCAGTGGCGGAGTGGAAGAAAGAGGCGGGGCCTGGCCGTTTCAGTAAGAAGCTGATAGGGCCAAAGTCCCATCCGCATGCTAATGAGGTCGACGCCCCCTTCCTGCTGCTTTGAGCTCCGCCCATTAGGATTGAATTACACACTCAGGGACATTCAGCCAATCAAAAGTTGATTTACTGTTTTAAATGTTTCTTGACCCATTCTGGGGGTTTTTTTATGGACTGTTTCTATCGAACTGGCATTCGTAAGTTAGCACGAATAAATCAAGATACGTTTGTTGATGTGTACTACTGCTTATAAACTCAAATAAACACTGGAGATCTGGAGACGTGAGGAAATATGTGGAGGATGTTTGTGTGGTCTGTTGGATCTTATCCATTCTGGTCTTGAACTAGGTTAGAAATGCATTGAAAAACACAATAAATGTTAATATCCACACTGTTCCAAATGAGTTTTTCAACAGTTACTGCTCACCTACATACCTGATGTTTTATTTCTGAAGATCATGTGACACTGAAGTCTATACTTATAAAATAATTTTGTTTCTGTGTAAAGTGTGTTCATCCCATAGGTGTAATGGTTTTTATTCTGTAGAAACTGTATATTCTATGTCCCTTCACCAACCCTACACCTAACCCTAACCCTCACAGGAAACTTTGTGCATTTTTACTTTCTCAAAAAAACTCATTCTGTATGATTTATAAGTGTTTTGAGAAATGGAGACATGGGTTATGTCCTCATAAGTCACCCTCTCCTTGTAATACCTGTGTCATACCCATGACATTATACAGAGTTGTGTCCTGATATGATACACACACACACACACACACACTACAACAGAATCTTGCACACTGATACACAAAGCGCGGTAATAATTAAGGTATGTTGGTCATGGGTGCGCTTCACAGCCGCTGACCAATCAGCGTCCAGCTTCCTCTCTTTCTCCTCAGATGAGAGATGCTTTCTGATTGGCCGATGAGCTTCACCGTTGATGGAATGTGGAACAAATGTTTCACTGAAGAGCGATCACGTGATCTCTGCGCATCATTAGATGCTACATATTAAAGTAATTTGAATATTCAGTACAAATGGTGTGTGTGTTTTATTGCTGTGTTGTGTGTATTAATGCGCGCGTGTGTGCTTGTGTCCTAATGTAATAACAACACATTAAAGGGGTATTTCACTCAAAAATGACCATTCTGTTATTATTTCGTCACCCTCGAGTCGTAGCACAGGTCTGCAAGAGATCTGTTAAAGATCTGGAAAACATCTGACAGATAACTTGATGATGTCAGTTTTACCATTGTAAATCTTAAAGACGTGCGTGTGTGTGTGTGTGTGTGTGTGTGTGTGTGTGTGTGTGTGTGTTGTTCAGCAGGTGGCGCTGTTGAGTCGCTGTTGATCTGCGCTGCTGTGTGACGCAGGTCTGTGGGCGGAACCATCAGACTTTATACACACACACACACACACACTCTCTCTCTCACACACACGCACTCATCCACATCTTCCTCGGATCTGATCGCACTCGAGTGTTTCTCACGGTAAGTCACACTTTCTCCTCTCTCTTTACAGCTAAGTTCAAAAACAATCCAGAACAACCAGTAGACAATATCATCATGCATTATTATTATTATTATTATTATGAAAACAATCATCATCACAGCATCAGCAGCACTATGATGACGGTCTCTGATGACGAGGGCTGGTCTCTTCATGTGTTGCTGATGAAGTCTGTGTTTGTGATCTGATGGGTGTATAGTGATGAGTTTGGTGTGTTACTGGTAAAGGTCATCTTCTGCTCTCCAGTGTTTGACTTGTACTGATCTGTCCATGAAGCTGTGTGATGTTCAATCACATTAAAAGGTTGTAAAGCGTCACTGAAGAACTATGATGCAGGTGATGATTAATGCGCTGTGAGACTCTCACGGTCCGGTGGGAAGCATCTGAAGTCAATTTAATGTTCTTCTGGAGTCATATGATGCTTTGTGTCTGGACATCAAACTCATGATCTTCGCTTTGTTCGTGTAACGTTCTTCAAATTGAACTGAAGGACTCCACTACTGGCTGAGCTTGCCCTTTAAGACCCTTCATCATCATCATCATCATCATCATTATCATGTCTTCATCCTGGGATCTGAACGTCAGAGCACTTCATCTCGTCTCAACAGGACAGCGATGCAAAAAAGGATTCGTCCTCTGCACGCTCTCTGGTTTTCCTGTACAAATATCTAAACATTCCTAATTGATCAGAAAAATTAAGTTAATTTAAAAGAATAAAACATTTTCATGACCCCATTTGGCAGGATTTTCCGTTTTCAAATGTACATTTTTGAAATGTTTGAAAATTTTAAATTGTAAAATGTTTACATTTGAATTTTTTTTAATTTTTAAATTTTTGAATTTTACAAAAAAAATATATGATACATTAAAAAACAAGACTTAATATCTGAAATATCTGCCAATGTGATCAGAAAAATAAGAATTTATTATTTTCAAATTCGAATTTTCAAAAAAAAAAGTTGAAAGAAAAATCAACTTAATATCTTAAAAACAAATATCTTCCAATGTGTTCCAAGAAATAAGGATTTTTCTGTTTTTAAATTACCTTTTTTTACATTTTTAAAAAATATATTTTTTCAACAAAGAACACTTAATATCTTAAAAATAAATAAATGCCAATGTAGTCAGATTTTTTTTTTTTTTATTTTTTTTTTCAAATAGGGATTTTCAAAATGTTGCATTTTTATGTTTTTCAAAAATAAAACAACTTAATATCTTAAAAACAAATAGGGTTTAGAAAAATCGTGTTTACCGTTTTTCTTTAAACTAAGATTTTTCTGACCCAGTTAGCAGAAATCTTTCTTGTTTTGAGCAAAAATCACTTCATTTTGATAAATCTTCTGTCATTTCGTTTCTCAAGTAAATGCATCTTAAGAATGTTTTACTGCAAACCAGACAAAATACTGAATAAGAACCTGACTTTTAATAATAAGATGAACATAAAAAAAGGTACGGACTGTAGAAATATTTAAACACATCGTTTATGATGATGTTTTTTTAGGTTTGTCATCAGTCTCAGCTGGAGATGATGCGGTTGCTACGGTGACTCCGTCAGCTCTGTGATTGGCTCGTTCTGCTTGCGTCGTCATGGCGAAGAGTTCAGAGGTGAAGCTTGCGGTGTTTGGCAGAGCAGGAGTGGGAAAGTCAGGTAAGAGGCGTTCGATGGGTTTACACAGCTCAGAGATGGCATGAATGCATTTACACTGCAGTTACAATCATGTTAGAAGATCAACTATTACAAGAAGCTTTAAATGTAAAACTGAGATCACAGATAGGGGGCGACAAATTACAGTTTGGAATTGAGTTGTTGAATCACTCGCTCCATTCATTCAGAAACACTGGTGCAATGACTGACAAACAGAGCAAAACAATCCGTAAACACAATACTGTGTCTAAAATTAACAGAACATTACATTTTTTAAAATGTAGTTATTATATATCATTGTGTAAAGTGTGAAATAGCAATCTTAAAAGGAGGAGAGGTGAGTAGATGGAGTACTGATACACACACACATCAGACAAAAGCAGAGAGAAACATTAGAAGCACTTTAAAATCAATCCATTATGTGCTATTATTCACCACATCTTGCACAGGAAATTGAACATTGGAGCGGCAATACAATTAGTGACTAGAGATGACATTTTTTAGAGAAGTGTGTGCTTTGACTGCAGGAAAGGCTAAAGAACACACACACACACACACAAGTGACGGCCGCATGAAGCCATCTGATGGCTGATTTATCAGCTAATAAATCTGACCTATTATACACTGGAGGAGCATGACGTGTTCCAAAATATGACTTTATTTTAGATTGAATGAATGAATCAGAAGTGTCAGCTTGAGCACATGTAGCACAGGTTTACAGGATATCTGATGCTTTAAATGATGCTTTGTTTATTGTTAAGAAAACTAAATGGTTTATAGTTATCTTTAGGCTGGTTTAACCGCGCGCGTTAATGTCAAAATGATTGAGATGGCCAATCAAACGAAAGTAGGCGGGGCTTTGCTGCTCACAGAGACTCAACCACATGACCAATCAAAGCAAGGTAGGCGGGGCTTGGCTGTTCACAGATACCAATCAAAAACCTTGATGTTCTGTCTCAAGCTGTGATATTTAACCTCACAGAACCGTGTTTCCATCAGCAGACTAGTGATGTCGGACTAGTGATGTGATGTGATGTGGTTTGCTTATAACAAGTGCAAGCGCACAACCAAAACACACACACACACACACACACACACACACGCTCTCTGTCCTGAGTGTGTGATGTATGAGGAGCTCCATCTACATACTGAAGAGCTCCTGTTCAGATAATGACCACAGAATAATGACACTCATGAGTCACAGACTGAGTGTGTGTGTGTGTGTGTGTGTGGATCACCGCAT
The DNA here is from genome assembly GCF_023724105.1 of Carassius gibelio. NCBI lineage: Eukaryota > Metazoa > Chordata > Actinopteri > Cypriniformes > Cyprinidae > Carassius > Carassius gibelio. Next base: position 35,706,347 of record NC_068374.1, on the reverse strand, counting down.
ATAATCCCAGCTTTATCTCTGATCTGAAGTCTGCGGTGTGAGTTCTGAGAAAACGAGACCAAAGAATGAGTGATGGCGACCTATATATATAATAATCACCTTCTCCATCCATCAGGATCTTCTCAAGGAAGGTCAGATCATCACAGATCCTCAGAATTGAGTTTCGGTGATGATTTATTGACCCTCCTGTGTCTGTGAGAGAAAGATCGATGAGCTAAAGCTTTGTCACTGGACCTGATTGAGATCTCTGGGTTAGTGGCTTCATAACCTTAGGTTTGAACTTTGTGTGAAACCTTTAGCTGTGGACCAGTGTTTAGTGTAATTTGTTTAATTATGGGCATTAGCCAATCATTTTTTTCCAGTTGGCCTGTCGGAAATTAGACTTTTATTTTGACAGTGCTGAGATCTGAGATCTTCTGTAGTTTAGTGTTTCTGTGTACACACACACACACACACACACACACTCAAGCTGGAGTGTTTGTTTACGAGTGTTTTCCTGCAGCTGATGTGACTCATCCACACACACACATCCATTAGTCCTCGCAAAGCTAATAAGACGTCTATTGAGAACACTTACAGGTGTGTCTCTAATGGATCTCACTGGAGCTGAAGAGACTGCTATATGTGTGGAACACACACACACAATGAGACACACACACACACACACACACACACATAGTATCTCTCTCTCTCTCTCTCTCTCACACACACACACATAGTATCTCTCTCTCTCTCTCACACACACACTGAGACACACACACACACACACATAGTCTCTCTCTCTCTCTCTCTCACATACACACACACACACACACACTGAGACACACACACACACACACACATAGTCTCTCTCTCTCTCTTTCACACACACACATAGTCTCTCTCTCTCTCTCTCTCTCACACACACACACACACACTGAGACACACACACACACACACACATAGTCTCTCTCTCTCTCTCTCTCTCTCTCAACACACACACACACACTGAGACACACACACACACACACACACACATAGTCTCTCTCTCACACACACACACACACACACACACTCACATAGTCTCTCTCTCACACACACACAATTTTAGTTTAACACTAAAAAACTAAAACTGAAGTAATAAAAATTAATAAAAAATAAAACAGACATTAAACATATTATATAAATGACAAAACCACAACAACACTATATATATATATATATATATATATAACAAAAACTATAATAGTATCTCACTGTTTTTTTTATTAAAATAACGCTGGTTTGAATCAGGAATATTTTAGTATAATTGAGGTTATATTATAATATTTTGATATACCTTTTGAATTTTTTACCATTTGAAAGATTTTGTAATTTTGTTGTGTTTTTGTAAATTGTACTAAACTTGTTTACTAATTTTTTATTATCTAAAAATGTTGTAATAATTTTTGTTTTTAATCTATTAGTTTTTTTAACTAATATAATTATTTTATTCATTAAAGTTTTTTAATTCAAGGATGTGTATATATAGTTTTCACAAATTTATATTACAGTATTGGTTTTAGTTATTTTACTACATCAAGTAAAAAAATAAAATGAAAAGAATATTGCCTTGGCAAGTTTTTATATTTTATTTTAAACAACAAAAATTGTTTTATGGTTTGTGTTTTTTTACTTAACTCTTAATTAATAATAACACTGGCCTTAGTATTATATTTTGTATTATAAACTAAATACATCCCAGTGGAAAAAATAACTGCGACATTTTATCACACAATTCTGAATTTTCTTTCTTACATTTTCAAGTTTGTCTCAATTTGTATTTCACAGGACTGTCAATTACTGCAAAATGCATTTGCGTCTTTCTTTTTTGTCCATACAATGAAGATGCTGTGGGAAAAACGTATACAATTTAACAACGACTTCTTGTCCTGTTTGCGATTAGGAAGTGTTTTTACGATATTTCAGATAGCACATGAATGCAATGGACATTTTATGCTGCTGTAATGGGTTTAATTTTGCTCCAGATGAAGCTGAAGCATTGAATGCAGTACTGAAATATATCACATCTGTGCACTGCAGTGTGATTATAAAGCAGAGGTTTAATCAGTATTGAAGGTTTTAATGGTTAAACGCCATGCTGAATGCCTAGAGAAGCTGTAGAAACACATCTGAGGACATTAACTGCTGTTCGCACAGACCATCATGATGCTCACACATATAATTATATCTGTGCAGGAATGAGAGTCCAAGGTTAAACAGAGGCGATGTTTATTTCTGATAGACAAACATCAGTTAATGGATCAGCAGCTGATGAACAAGAAGAGGGACATTTGATGAACTTTGACGTTGGCTTGACAAAAAAAATGTTTTTACTACTTAAGAGAAAGTCAATGAAGTGTTACTTACATGTTTTAGCACGTTGCTATCATGTTTCTAGGATGATTTAACACATTTACTAGCATCCTCTAGCATGTTGCTAACATGTTTTTACAAGTTGCTAACATTTTAACAAGTTGCTAGAATGTTTAAACACATAAGGATGTGTTTTGCATGTATTAGCATGTTGCTTGCATTTTTAAAGTTTTTGCATGTTGCTAACTTGTTTTAACACATTAGCATGTTTTTGCATGTTTCTTGTACATGTTTTAGCATGTTGCTAGCATGTTGCTTGCATTTTTAATGTTTTTGCATGTTGCTAGCATGTTTTAACACATTAGCCTGCTTTTGCATGTTTTTTTACGTTTTAACATGTTGCTTGCATTTTTAAAGTTTTTGCATGTTGCTAACATGTTTTAACACATTAGTATGTTTCTACATGTTTTAGCATGTTGCTAGCATGTTTTATCACGTTGCTCGCATTTGTTTTATTTTTGCATGTTGCGATTGTTATAACACATTACTAGCGTGTTTAACGAGGCACTAACATTATTTGTACATTGCTAACATGTTTTTCAAATCGCTTGAATGCTTAAGTTACCAAAATGTTGTTACATGTTAACATGTTTCAAGAAGTTGCTAGGATATCTTAGAACATCGCTACCATGTTTTAACAAGTTGCTAACATGTTTTAGCACATTGCACATTTAGCACATTTTTGGCATTCTAACATAGTTTAGAATGTTGCTAGCATGTTTTGCTAACTGTTTTAGCATGCTGTTGACATATTACAACAAGTCGCTAGCATGTTTTAGCACATTGCTAACATATTTTGACAATCGCTAGCATTTTCAGCATTGCTAGCATGCTTTAACATGTTGTTAACATGTTTTGACGAGCTGCAAGCTTGTTTTAGCATGTTGTTTTAACACAATGCTAGTGTGCTTTATTAAATTGTTATGTTTTACCATGTTATTAGCTTTATTTAACATGTTAACAATTCCTAGGCTAGTTCCTATGATTTGCTACACATGACATCTCACTCAGTTTGGTTCCTGAATGTGCCGAGAGAACATCTGCCGGCCAAAGGCCTTCTGGGAAGCTTCTGCAGAACATAGAGGATGCTGACCCTCAGCGAGAGGAAGTCTGTTCAGCAGGAAGTCTGTTTACGCTGCGGTCAGAGACATATGAAGCACAAACACAGACTGCGTTAACATTACGCTTCAGACTCACTGAGTTTGAACCAATGCTTCTCAGGATCTGCTGTTTGTGGCTCGTCGATGTCTTCAGCGATCAGTGACGCTCGCTGGACAGATCAATCACAGAGACACTCCCATCCGCGTTCAGACCCCCCAGTGCTAATTGATCTCTTCATCAGCTCAGAATGAGGCATGCTGGGACTGATGTGAGAGTTTATGGGAAGAATAACATGAGAGCCATTGATCCCTGATTCTAACCAGCTGCATTCGGTGGGAAAATTACAAATTATCTCCAAACAGACCAGAATGAGAGCAGCTCCACGAACAAACATCCAGATCATCATCAGCACAATCGAATCAATCCGCTGATGATAACGAGGCCTGTGTGTGTCTTATGACATTAACAATGACACACATCAGAACATCAAATATTCACCCTCTGAATTACTGCTTCTGGTCTTATTGTGAATCATTAATTTTCCAGAAATCTATGCGCTTGAAAAGAGCGATTTTCTTTTGCAGCGTTTTATTTAGTTTTCCAGTAAAAATATGCAAACATTATTAAATCAAGATACTGTAATTAAGAAGCAAGATTTACTTAAAATATAAAGACTTGTTTTCTGCAAAGGTAACAGATTTTAAAAAAAAGTTCACCCAAAAAAAACAAAATTCCGTCATCATTTACTCAGCCTTAGGTTCATCCAAACTTGCATCCTTTTAGCATGACGTTAACATGTTTTTGACATTAAAACAAATAACTAGCATGTTTTAGCATGTTGTAACTATTTTATCACACTGCTAACATATGTTGTTAGCATGTTTTTACAAGTTCCTGTCTTTGCATTGCTAGCACAGGCCAAACACAAGCCAAAAATGAAAATTCTGTCATTGTTTACTCACCCAAAGTTGTTCAAAAAGCTGTATATTTTTAACATTTTAACACATTGTTAGCATTTTTTAATATGGTTAGCATGTTTTAGCAAGTTGCTAATATGTTTTAGCACATTGTTAATGTTTTAGCATATCGCTAACGTATTTTAACAAGTTGCTAACATGTTTCCTGCATGTTTTGGCTCATTGCTAGCGTATTACTAAAAAATTGCTATCACAGGCCAAAGCACAAGTAATGTATTTACTTGTATTTACTAATGTGTTTCTTAACACGTTGTTAACATGCTAGCTTTGAGATATTGGATCTTATGAGATACTGTATTTGTAAAATTTTTTCCCAAAAATCAGTAATTTTGCATCCGCAGTAAATGCCATTTTTGCAGTGCGTTTGCCTTCATAATCCACCTCTGACATCATTATTTGCTCTCATTCTTCATATAGAGGCACTTTCACCATCCGATCAATCATCCGTCTTCATGAGTATCTGCTCTAGTCTCTTGACCTGACGATGGAGAAATGTGGGTCAAACACAATGATTCTCAACGGGATTTAAGAAGATGATTCACAACCGTGAAGTCTGGACTTAGAATAGCACACGGCTGTAGCTATCAGAGAGACACAACTAAAACTACAAAACTCTATTAATGCAAACATGATCAACTAGATGAACGAGTGCCGTACATGCCTTTCTCTCTCATATTACGTAACATTTGTTTAGTTTTGTTTTTGCACTGCCATTCTTTTCCTCGTCTGGAGGTTTTGGGCAGAGGCTGAACAAACAGGTTCAATTGTGTTGATTAGCCGAGTGTTCTGCAGTAAAGCAGTGTCATTAATCACCGCTGCGCTCCGGCTGTCAGCAGATGTTTCAGGAGACAAATAAAGGTGGAGGGGAGCGTGTTCCTCACACACACACATTCCTGCAGGACTTTTTAAGTGGAAGCAGATGAAATCTGAGCTCCTTTATGTAAGAGGATTCACTTCGCTCGTTTGTTTGCATGTGAAATCCTCGTCTGAGGCCTGTGTTTCTGTGTGCCGCCGCTATTTTTGTTCTGTCTTGAAGCGCAGGATGTCGAGGACGTGAAGGAAGGTCACCTGCTCTCCCACACGCTCATCATTTCAGACAGCAGCACAATAGAGCCGCACTCATTCAGCTTCTGCAGATCTCATTCACAACACCCACATCCATCCCAAACACATATCTGAGCTGTATCTGCGTCATGCACACCCGAGTCAAGCACAGCGCTGGTTAATGGCTTGGAACTTTTAAAGACTTTTTAAAAAAACCCAAAGGGAAAAATCAATGGAAAAAATACTTGCGGAACCAGCAGCTCAAATGCAAACACAAATAAACAACTCTGACGACACGACTCGTACTTGTATTTTGTGTCATTGCATCGTAAATAGAAGGATGCATCAGTTTACTGTCGGGGATTTGTCATGACGCGTCAGGTCAGACAGCATCAGTGATTATAATGGGTTCTAATGTAGTGTGTAGACACGGTGTTACAGTGAATTCACTCCATCTGTTTCAGGATTAAATGAATATAGTGATCTCTCTCTCTCTCTCTCTCTCTCTCTCTCTCTCTCTCTGTGTCTGTGTGCAGCACTGGTGGTTCGATTCTTGACCAAACGATTCATCTGGGAGTACGACCCGACACTCGGTGAGACACACACACTCACACACACACACACACTCACACAATAATTTATACATTTGTAAAATTTCTTTATCAGAACATAAACGGATGTTTCTCTTGAACTACTGTTAACTGTAAATGTCACATGAGAACAGCAATCTGTGATTGGCTGCTGTACCTGTCAGTCCTCCTGTGGGCGGGGCTGTAATGGGACTGATGTAAAGTCCCAGTGAGACGAGCCACGACCTCATCACAGGTGACCTCTGACCTCTGTAAACTCAGGACAGACTGGAGGAGACACAGTCGGAGCTTTGAAGCGAGTGAAACACAGAGACGTGACGCTCTTGTGGAATATAAATGGATGTAAAGGTCTCTGTGATGAACAGCTCTGTGCATTCTTCCCCATCAGACGTAATTGAGTTCACCGCCGCAGAAGCCTGCAGGGAATAAAGAGCCATTCATTTGTGTCCTCAGATTAAACCAGTTTAATAGAAACCAAACTGTTTACAGGTAGAAAGGAATAATTCATCCTGGAAGACAAGTCGTTCCATACTCAAACACATTAAAGAATCTGAAGAATCTTCAGTTGAGTGTCGTACAGACAGAGTTATGATGCTTTCTAGTGTTTATAGAGATGCTGCACAGCTGTCAAGAACATCTGGAGGAAGAAAGAAAGTCATCTGGGTTTGAAACGACATTAACGATGACAGAATGATCCTTTTATGGTTGAACTTCTCCTTCAAAGGGTCAAGGGTTTCGTTCTCTGTGTTCACTCGAGGAGAAACCGACACGGAGGAGATCCAGCAGATGTTTGGAGAAACACTCATTCACACTGTGTTTCTGTCCCGGACGTCCATCCACAGACGGCGCGCTGCCAGTGTGTTTGATGGCTTCTGCATGTGCTCGTGTGCTGGCAGCTCATGCAAGCGCTGACGTACCCTCAAATACAGAGCCAGCGTCCCACAATGCACCTGGGTCAGGCACAACAAGTCATCATAATGCTACTCTGAATCCAGGTTTAAGAATCGATTCATTTGGGAATTCAGCTGAATGGAGATGTGTGTGTGTGTGTGCGTGCGTGTGTGTGAAACAGCCACTATATATGGAATATAGTGCACATGCAAATATGGAGCAGGAGATGTTGAGTATTAGAAATGGAAGAAGCTGTACAAGTGTGCAATCCATGAACTGTAGATCTGTCCAAAGAGCTGCTCCATCTCTCCCTTCCCCTCAGTGTGTGTTTCTCTGACAGTCATGTGAAGGTGAATGTCACACCTGACCGCTAACACAGCTTTATGTCTGTCTGACAGAGTCCACCTACCGCCATCAGGCAAATATCGATGATGAGACCATCGGCATGGAGATTCTGGACACGGCCGGACAGGTGAGCTAAATACACACATCATCGGTGAATGAGGGAAGCATGCATTTACATTTACATTTATTCATTTAAATGATGACGCCTCTGTAGCAACTAGGGGTTAAGTGTCTTGCTCAGGGACACATTGGTGTCTCACAGTGGATTCGAACCAGGGTCTCCCACACCACAGATATGTGTCTTATCCACTGCACTAACACCACCCCCCATGCCAATAACATCCTGCAGCAGGTCTACTTTCATATCCTGTGACATCTTCAAATAAACGATACATTAAACAAGGATGCATTATGATCAATAAAGTAAATCAACAGAACTAATGACGCAGCATCAAATGACTTTCTCTGATGTTGATTGTTTATAAATGCGAGCTGCAGGAAAATGTTATTAGTGTTTTATTCTTGTTATTACTGTGTTATTACTGTATTACAGTGTTATTACTGTTAATTTCTATTACTGTTTTATGCCTTTTTCCTGTCGTCAAGTTCCTTGTGTGTTAACATGCTTGTAATAACACTGTAATAACTTTGTAATAACACATTAATAACACTGTTAACACAATAGGAACACTGTAATAACACAATAGTAACACAGGAACAGCGCAACTAGTTAATGATTACAGTGTTATTATTGCCTTATTACATTGTTATAACAGTGTTATTGATATGTCAATTTCTGTTATTACTGTTTTATGCCTATTTCCTGTCATCAAGTCAAGTTCATTGTGTGTAAAAATACTTGTAAAAACACAGTAGCAACACTGTAATAACACAATAGTAACACAGGAACAGCACACTAGTAATTATTACAGTGTTATTACTGCCTTATTACATTACTATAAGAGTGTTATTAATATGTCAATTCCTGTCATCAAGTCAAGTTCATTGTGTAAAAATACTTGCAATAACACAGTAACAACCAGAGGTGTCAAGTAACGAAGTACAAATACTTCGTTACTGTACTTAAGTAGAAATTTGGGGTATCTATACTTTACTTGAGTGATTATTTTTCAGCCGACTTTTTACTTCTACTCCTTACATTTTCAGGCAAGTATCTGTACTTTCTACTCCTTACATTTTAAAAATAGCTTCGTTACTGCTATTTCATTTTCGGTTTGTTTTCATTCCGGCTTGTCGTCATTAAAAAAAAAAAAAAACAACCTATCCAGATAAATCGCGCCATCCGGATGTAGTGAATTTGATTGTGGTTGGATGAGAAGTATAAACATATACCATTCTGACACCCTATTGGTCTGTACGCGATCCATCGCACCTGCACGTGACACAAATCACATCACAGTCCAGCCAGGACATAGACAGTTTTTGGGTTCGTTTTATCAAAAAATATATTTCTTAAAAGTAGGGTCGGGTATGGAACCGGTATCCGATCGCCTCAGAGTCAGTCCGCTTAAATTTCACATGAAACCAGCGTCAGACCGGTCTCCTTCCGTCTTTCAGCGCGCTCTTCAATCCACAGAGGCGAAGACCGCGAACGGAGCAGCGCATGCGCACTTAAACAAACAGAGGACACAAGGTATGTATATCCATATCTGTGCAGTTCTTTGTCATAAATACAGTTTACAAAAGGTCACGAGGTAGCAGTCGGTTTCTCATCTGTAAAGTTTTCGCTCATCACACCACAGGCGTTTTCTCCTGCGAAAATCTAACCCTTAACACATATGAACGAACACATCCTTTAATTACACTTACTTAAATATACTTAATTTAATCATACGTACTTTATACATACACTACTGTATATGCAAATGTCTTAGACGCGTTAGTATTTTCACTTAAAAGAATGGTGTTCGGACAGTTATTTATATATTTTGTTGTACTTTGTCAGTATAAAATATCAGTTTACATTTCCAAACATTCATTTTGCCGTTGTCAGACTGCTTGTGCATTCAAAATCGCACTAGATTATTATTAAAATTAATGGCAAATTGATATTTCCTACTGACACACTACAGCAAAAGATATAAATAACTGTCTTAAAACCCTTTTTGGGGAGAAAACACTAATTTTTCCATAAGACTTTTGCACAGTACTGTATTTTAAAAACGACATTGTTGCTACTTTATAAAGAATGACCATACAGTAATTCACAGAACTGATTTAAGACAGTGAAAGACAGCACTCATCTTAACTAAATATCAGAGTGAGTGGCAGAGATACAGTAGAAACATTATGTGTGGTTTTGTATTAAATAATGACCCAGATTGTGAAATACATTTATTAGCCTTAGATTAAGGGAAGCACAATTTGCACAACAAGCTATGGATTTATTTTAAATATTTGTAATGTTCTTTAAAGTTATCCATAATTTTTTTGTGCTTCTTTTTTTTAAAGTATTGGTTCAGGCACCGTTTAGGAGCCGATACCGTTTTAAAAGTATTGAAAAGGCACTGGACCCTACTTAAAAGTTATTATTTCTCACTGGCTCATTTACCAAATGAGTGCTTTTTCTTCGTCCTCCACAAATTAAGCTACTGTAGGTAGTTCGGTAGCGAGACGTTTTAATAAATTAGCGTTTTCGATTGACGATGTGATTGACAATGTTGTGATAAGTAGGCTATACCAACTTTGTAACTCGTTCCCCCCCGAACACTGGACATAGCAGACGTATGTACCAAATACAAGAAGCTGTCAATCAAGAAAGTATCAGGATTATGATTTCTTTTTCAGTTTTAGTTTTTGATTAATCACAAGTTATTGATGACAAGCCTCTGAAGTTTGACTTTTTGCACCATAACAATACTTATTGGCAACTAGTCATCATATCTCTGGTCCTTTAATGTATTTGTATTGTACTAAAGTGCATTCATTTTAAATGGGCATATATGCGGCTGATGAAGACCTGAAGGTCGAAACGTTGCTTGATTAAATTCCTCTGGAGCAGTAGTTTTCAGTGTTCAGACTTCACTTCTTTATTTGTCTATATCATTTAGTTGTCTTGCACCTGTGTCCTAATTGGATGTTTGGGATGTGCACACCATTTTTGTATTTTCATATATGCGGCTGAAACAGGAAGCCTAGTGCATCCCAAATTTTTCAGCATGAACATTTTAATATAACATTATAGTCATTATGGCCTATGGCCTTTAGAAAAATGTTTTTTGAGGCGGTGGGGTAGTGCACAATAGGCCCCTGTGGTGCGGCCTAAGCTTTGTTCTTAATGGCATTTTTTTCCCCTTACATTACTTTTACTTTTATACTTTAAGTAGTTTTTTAAACCAGTACTTTTACACTTTTACTTGAGTAAAAAGCTTGAGTTGATACTTCAACTTCTACAAAAGTCTTTTTAAACCCTAGTATCTATACTTCTACTTGAGTAATGAATGCCAGTACTTTTGACACCACTGGTAACAACACTGTAATAACACAATAGTAACACAGGAACAGCACACTAGTTAATGATTACAGTGTTATTACTGCCTTATTACATTGTTATAAGAGTGCTATTAATTGTCAATTTCTGTTATTACTGTTTTATGGCTATTTCCTGTCATCAAGTCAAGTTCATTGTGTGTAAAAAATACTTTCATAACACAATAGTAACACTGTAATAAGACAGAAATAACACATTAATAACACTGTAATAACACAATATTAACACTGTAATAAAACAGTAATTACACAGGATTTCATGAACCGGGTTTTTGAACCTACAACCCTCAGCTTTAACCTCCAGGCCACACCCACAGGTTTTATTCCTGTTATTACTGTGTTATTAGTGTATTATAGTGTTATTACTGTTTTATGCCTTTTTCCTGTCATCAAGTCAAGTTCATTGTGTGTAAACATGCTTGTAATAACACTGTAATAACACAGTAGTAACAATATAATAACTCAATAGTAACACTGTAATAACACAATAGTAATACAGGAACAACACACTGGTTAATGAATAATGTTATTACTGCCTTATTACATTGTTATAACAGTGTTATTAATATGTAAATGTCTGTTATTACTGTTTTATGCCTATTTCCTGTCATCCTGTAAAAATACTTTGTAATAACACAGTAACAACACTGTAATAAGACAGAAATAAGACATTAATAACACTGTAATAAGATAGAAATAACACATTAATAACACTGTAATAACACAATATTAACACTGTAATAAAACAGTAATTACACAAGATTCTCATGAACCGGGATTTTGAACCTACAACCTTCAGCTTTAACCACCAGGCCACACCCACAGGTCATGTGACCTTACTAACAGTGTGGTTGTGTTGCTCAGGAGGATGTGCTTCAGAAGGAGGGTCACATGCGTTGGGGCGATGGGTTCATCCTGGTCTATGACATCACGGACCGTGGGAGCTTCGAGGACGTGGCTCTGCTGAAGAACCTCCTGGACGAGGTCAAGCGGCCAAAACACGTGCCTCTGGTGCTGCTGGGAAACAAGGTGGATCTGGATCACGCCCGGCAGGTTGCCACAGAGGAGGGCGAGCGGCTGGCGGCGGACATGGCCTGTGCGTTCTATGAGTGCTCGGCGTGCTCGGATCTGGTGGGGACGGGTGGAGGTGTGGCGGAGGCGTTTCACGAGCTCTGCAGGGAGATCCGCCGCAGACGTGCTGTTCAGGGCAAAACCCGGCGCCGCAGCTCCACCACACACGTCAAACAGGCCATCAACAAGATGCTGACCAAGATCAGCAGCTAAAGACAAGACTGCAGGACATGAGCTTCCTCCTCAGTATCTCCAGTACAAAGATCTACACATTCTTAAAGCGATAGTTCACCCCAAAATGACAATGTGCTATAAGTTTGCTCACCCTCCAAGGCCATCCTCGCTCAGGATGAGTTTGTTACTTCATCAGGTTTGTAGAAATGTAGCATTGCATCAGTGTCTCATCAATGGATGCTATGGATTATGGTATTTGAGTTAAAATCATCTTAATGCTGGATGTATTTCAGCTTTTGTCTTCTCCAGATGTTAACTGATGGACCAGAGTGCTGTGGATTATTATTGTGATGTTTTTATCAGCTGTTATTATGACGGCACCCATTCACTGCAGAGCAAGTGATGCAATGCTGGATTTCTCCAAATCTGATGAAGAAACAAACTCATCTACACCTGGGACTGGGATTATGGACTGCACAGACGCATCAGAGCCTCGTGTTTCTCCGTCTACATAGTGTGTTTCTCCATGGTCGGAGGCCTGCGGCTGTATATATTTGTTCTTATGCTTGAACTGAAGGATTGTGTGAAACGTCTTCACAAATATCTGCTTCTCAGATCTCTCGCATCTTGACCTAACAGCACTAATAAAGCACTATCCCGTTCATGATTGCAGCTCTCTGACTTCAAAGGAGGATGCAGGAATGTCTCCTGATGCTATCTCTGATGTTTCAGGACAGATCATGTCCACATGTTTGTCTCCTTCTGCTCTCGACTGACACAGGCTCCTGTAAACACGTGGAGATTCCTGCTTTAATGACTCCAGAGCTCTGTGGATGTGTACAGTACAGTAAAGCCGTGTATTTCTCTGGAGATGCCTCTGCAGAAATGTGTGTAAACCTGGTGCATATGAAAAGAAAACAGCCGCTGGTTTGCATTTGTCTCATGATTCATCTGCAGTTGATATAAAACACAAAGATCACGGGGAGAGAACAGAAACACAC
>NC_068374.1:35663249-35688249 GCF_023724105.1 Carassius gibelio | reverse complement strand
TTGTTGTTGAAGAAAATAATAATAAAAAATAATAACAATGTTAGTTTTCATCTTTATTTTTGGTCTTTTTGAATGATTTTTAAGAGCTTATTATTGCAACACTGACACTGAACTGATCTGAATAATGACACTGTTGTCTTCATTATAGTAGAGACGTTTGCATGCTTTGTTTATGTGTTCATTTTATTATTTTTAAGCAGTTCTTTATTTTTTATTATATGCTGTATGCTTTATAAGTTCATATGAAGTTTGCATCGCTGAACCTGTTAATTAGCTCTTTATGAAGCTGATTTGAAACAGTCTGTTTTGTATAAAACGCTGTAGAAATAAAGGAGAGTTAGAGTTAGCTGAGAGCCGCTGGTTTGTGATGATTAAACATCTGCCATTAAAACAGAAGAAGAGATGAAGGACTGATGACGACTGTGTGTTTCTCTGACGGAGGATTAGTACAGATGTGTGTGTGTGTGTGTGTGTGTGTGTGAGTGTGTGTGTGAGTGTGTGTGTGTGTGTGTGTGAGAGAGTGTGTGTGTGTGTGTGTGTGTGTGTGTGGGTGTGAGTGTGTCTCAGTGTGTGTGTGTGTGTGTGAGAGAGTGTGTGTAAGTGTGCGTGTGTGTGCGTGTGTGTGGGTGTGTGAGTAAGTGATTGTGTGTTAATGTGCGTGTGTGTTAGTGTGTGTGTGTGTGTGTGTGTGTTAGTGAGTGAGTGAGTGTGTGTTAGTGTGTGTGTGTGTTAGTGAGTGTGTGTGTGTGTGTGTGTGTGTGTGTGTGAGTGTGTTTGAGTGTGTGTTAGTGTGTGTGTGTGTGTGTGTTAGTGTGTGTGTGTGTGAGTGAGTGAGTGTGTGTAAGTGTGCGTGTGTGTAAGTGTGTGTGTGTGTGTGTGTGTGTTAGTGAGTGAGTGAGTGTGTGTTAGTGTGTGTGTGTGTGTGTGTTAGTGAGTGTGTGTGTGTGTGTGTGTGAGTGTGTGTGTAAGTTAGTGAGTGAGTGTGTGTGTGTGTGTGTAAGTTAGTGAGTGAGTGTGTGTGTGTGTGTGTTAGTGAGTGTGTGTTGGTGTGCGTGTGTGTGTGAGTGTGTGTGTGAGTGTGTGTGTAAGTTAGTGAGTGTGTGTGTGTGTGTGTGAGTGTGTGTGTGTAAGTTAGTGAGTGTGTGTGTGTGTGTGTGTGTGAGTGTGTGTGTGTGTGTGTGTGTGTGTGAGTGTGTGTGTGTGTAAGTTAGTGAGTGTGTGTGTGTTAGTCGGAGAACAGGCTGGCGAAGGACTGGCGGAGGCTGCGGATGGTTTCTGCTTTGGCCTCGTCGTCTGTTGTGTTTCCACGCAGCGTCTCACTGAAGGTGTTGGTCAGTGACTGTGATTTACTGAAGAGACAATGAACATTCATCACACACAGATCTCAGATCCTGAATCGCTGCAGTTTAACATCCTTTAGAGAGCTCTTACTTGAGCTGCGGAGGTTGTTTCTGGGATCCGGCTCCGCTGGAGGGAATGGGTCCGGGCTGGAAGGCCTGACTGGGAGAAGTAGAAGCAGATCGGGCTCGCTGCGGAGACGCCTGACCCGACTGAGACGGAGAACCAGAGCCTGAGTGAGGACCACCTGCACACACACACACACACACACACACACACACACACGCTAGTGACACCTGAGGAGTAGCTACAGCAGATGACATGAGTATTGCAAGATTTGTCAAAAAGATGTCTGTTCTGCTCATCAAAATACAGCTGTGCATCACAGAAATAAATTACACTTTACCAGAGATTCACATAGAAAACAGCTGTTTTACATTATAATAATATTTCACTATTTTTACTGTATTATTGATCAAATAAACGCAGCCACGGTGAGCAGAAGAGACTTTTGGCGTGTGCAGTTTGAGTGTTGTTCACCTGGAGCTCGTCTCGGTTGAGTCGTCTGCGGTGCAGGTTGAGTCTACACACACACACACACACACACACACGTGTTAACCTCCACAGACTGATGCTCGGATGAAGTGTAAATGAGTGTGTGTGAGCGCGGTACCTTCACGGATGTTTGTGGTGTGGTCACTCCCAGCAAAGCAAAGGCCATCTTACTGATGACCAGATCACAGATGAGCTGACGGTCCTCCTCCACGTGCTCTCCGATCAGAGGCATCGAGCTGTCCATCACCTGACCACCACACACACACACACACACACACGTTTTTGTGAAAAGTGTGTTCATCCCATAGGTTTAAGGTTTTTATACTGTACAAACTGTATATTCTATGGCCCTACACCAACTCTACACCTAACCCTAACACACACACACACACACACACCTCTATGATGTAGTCCTTGCCGTCTTTGCCATGGACGGCTTTGACCGCACAGATGTCCAGTCCTCCGAACATCTCCGCGCACGAGTCCACCCAGAGACGATACCTTCACACACACGACAGACCGTCAGCTGACCGTCACACACCTGCTGTGATCATTATGTGTGTGTGTGTGTGTGTGTGTGATTGACACCTGTCCGTCATGGCGATCTGCTCCAGCATGGCTGAACCTGTGTTGGCCTTCCAGTTCCCTGAGATAGACGTCCTCCTGAAACACACAAACACACACACACTTTGTTGGCATTAATGGAAGTGCATTAGCATGGTTTAAATCGGACTTATATGACGGCCATCAGTTCGTAGCAGTGAATGAAGATGTATCATATTGATCACAAGTGCAGTATGGAGTACCTCAAGGCTCAGTTCTAGGGCCGCTACTCTTCACGCTTTATATGTTATCCTTGGGAGATATCATCAGGAAACATGGTGTTAGCTTTCACTGTTATGCTGATGATACTCAGCTCTATATTTCTTCGCGGCCCGGTGAAACACACCAATTTGAAAAACTAACGGAATGCATAGTTGATATAAAAAACTGGATGATGCGTAATTTCTTACTGCTAAATTCAGAAAAAACAGAGGTGTTAATCATAGGGCCTAAAAACTCTGCTTGTAATAACCTAGAACACTGTATAAGACTTGATGGTTGCTCTGTCAATTCTTCTTCATCAGTTAGGAACCTAGGTGTGCTACTTGATCGCAATCTTTCCTTAGAAAGCCACGTTTCTAGCATTTGTAAAACTGCATTTTTCCATCTCAATATCTCAAAATATATCTAAATTACGGCCTACAACACACTCTTGCAGTTTAAATCTAGATTAAAGACCCATCTCTTTAACCTGGCATACACATAACATACTAATATGCTTTTAATATCCAAATCTGTTAAAGGATTTTTAGGCTGCATTAATTAGGTAAACTGGAACCGGAAACACTTCACATAACACCCGATGTACTTGCTACATCATTAGAAGAATGGCATCTACGCTAATATTTGTCTGTTTCTCTCTTGTTCCGAGGTCACCGTAGCCACCAGATCCAGTCTGTGTCCAGATCAGAGGGTCACTGCAGTCACCTGGATCCAGTACGTATCCAGACCAGATGGTGGATCAGCACCTAGAAAGGACCTCTACATCCCTGAAAGACAGCGGAGACCAGGACAACTAGAGCCCCAGATACAGATCCCCTGTAAAGACCTTGTCTCAGAGGAGCACCAGGACAAGACCACAGGAAACAGATGATTCTTCTGCACAATCTGACTTTGCTGCAGTCTGGAATTGAACTACTGGTTTCGTCTGGTCAGAGGAGAACTGACCCCAACTGAGCCTGGTTTCTCCCAAGGTTTTTTTCTCCATTCTGTCACCGATGGAGTTTCGGTTCCTTGCCGCTGTCGCCTCTGGCTTGCTTAGTTGGGGTCACTTCATCTACAGCGATATCATTGACTTGATTGCAAATGATGAGCCTCAAAATACAAATATCTTTTCCCCCCAGATTTTTTCCAGTTGTTTTTAAGAGATATAACAGTTTAAAATGTTCAGGTCATTTTGACCCAGGTGTGTGTGGAGGAACATTAGTGTCAAAAACATTTGTAAATATATTTCTTTATCTTATACACACTCTCTCTCTTTTCTCTCTCTAACACACACACACACACACTCACACACACACACGTGTGTTCTCACATGTAGGCCTTGTAGTTGCTGCCGATCTTCTGGATGCGGATGTCGTATTTGGAGAGGACGAAGGGCTCGGCCGTGGCGTAGGTTTTAGCGATGGCCACTACACTGGTGATGTCCTGGAAATCACTGGCCGTCTCCACCTTTATCTGCCACACAAACACACGTCACACATTACCCACAATCCATCTGGAGCCTGCTGCATCCAGTGAAAACACCAACAACCTTCCAGAAAAAAATTATTCACTTCAGCATACTTCAAAAAACGTATTTTGGAAGTAATTTACTTTAAAACAATATACTTGAGTGCGAACTGAGTGTAATTTTTATCAGACGTTATTCCCAGTCAAGATCATGAAAGTGTCTTTCTTTAAGTAACTTTTAATACATAGAATATAAATGTTTTCTAAAACACACGAACACATAAAAGCAACACACGTGTGTTTTTGTGAAAGTGGGGAGATCCCAAAGGGATAATGGTTTTTATCCAGTACAAACAGTATATTCTCGTACCTTGCCCATGCCGGCGTAGGCGTGTCCCATCTTCACCACCACTGGGAATGAAGCGGTGGGCAGCTGCAGGAGAGAACAGAGACGTATTTTAGGCTGATGTTGGTTTTATCGTGACTGGAATGTTCTGGGAAAGCTGTCTGAGGAAATGAATCACCACCACAGACGCCCAGAACACCAACACGAGTCAACAACACGCTCACAAACACACCTGATCAGCACAGTCTGAGCCTCACTTCTCTGAAGCTTCACGAGGGTGGAGCAGAAAGATCAACAGTCGAGAGTGATGCAGCACTTTCACCAGATCATCAGAGAACAGTATCTCACAGGAGTGATGGAGATAAACCGTCACGTCATTAAACAACCTTTTACAATCTGCATAAACACCGGCTATATCTAGCACAAACAGATCATTTAGTGCTGTGTGAGATTACTAAATGTACCACCACCATTAATACTACTTAATACACAAGCCCCGCCCACTTTATGAGCAGACCCACCCACTTTTGATAAAAGTATTTTATTTGATAAATTATTGTTATTTCATTGCGTTCAATATAATTGAAACATATCTCAAATCTTAAAATAATAAAATGTGGTTTGGGATGAAATTAATATGTAGGCTACAGGACAGACTTCTTTCAGTAGTACATATAAAAACAAGTGCACATATTTCCATCAATGTTTTTCCATTCAAATGTGCATCAGCATTGAGGAATTTCCCAGGAAACTCTCTCTCTCTCTCTCACACACACACACACACACACACATGCGTCAGTGAAAGTGCCCTTATGAGGGCATGTTTGGCTGAACACAGCAGTGTTTCCTCTACGAGAGACGAGCACCAATTATCTGTCTCCGTCTGTCTGCTGAAGGGCATCACCACATCCCTCGACATTCCCAGACAAACCGTCCGGAAGAGCGTCACACACCCGACACACAATGATGTCCGAGCAGATCACAGCAGAACCTCACACACAACACAAGTCAAAACACCAATCAAACTATTCACTTAAATGAGAACAGATGTACACTAATGAGTGCTCGCTTCACTCCAGCAGCTGCTCAAATGAGCTGCTCTTCCGGTCGGAACGATTAGCGGGAAACACCGGAGCCTCACACGTCTGGAAGAGCTTGCACAACACTCTCTCAGTTACCGCAAGCGCCGGCCAACAGGTAGACGAGGGTGTAAACAGAGTGAGTAAGAGTGAGAGAGATTCCCAAACGCTCCGGTGTGAGATTCCGGCCGTCAGCGTGTAGGTGAGACCTCGGCTCCTCGGGGACTTTCCATGTTCTGAACGTGATCCGGAGAGCACCAGTGTTGAACACATGAGCGTCAGACTCACCGGAGCGTCACTGCTGGGTCTCATCATACTGACCTGCTGAAGAAGACTTTAGAGCAGGAGCTTCAAACTAAAACACCTTCAGACACGCTCGAACACGCGTGTGAAGCCCGTGATGATGATCTGAACACACGTGTGCAACGATCCACCACAGACTCACTCACTCACCCATCCATCCATACATCCAACTATCACTCATCCATCTATCCAATCATCTATCACCCATTCATCCAACCATCTATCACCCATCCATCCATCCATCCATCTATCACTCATCCAACCATCCATCCAACCATCTATCACTCATCCATCCATCCATCCAACCATCTTTCACTAATCCATCCATCCAACCATCTATCACTCACCCATCCATCCATCCATCCAACCATCTATCACTCACCCATCCATCCATCCATCCAACCATCTATCACTCATCCATCCATCCAATCATCTATCACCCATTCATCCAACCATCTATCACCCATCCATCCATCCATCCAACCATCTTTCACTCATCCATCCATCCAACCATCTATCACTCATCCAACCATCCATCCAACCATCTATCACTCATCCATCCATCCATCCAACCATCTTTCACTCATCCATCCATCCAACCATCTATCACTCACCCATCCATCCATCCATCCAACCATCTATCACTCATCCATCCATCCAACCATCTATCACTCATCCATCCATCCATCCAACCATCTTTCACTCATCCATCCATCCAACCATCTATCACTCACCCATCCATCCATCCATCCAACCATCTATCACTCATCCATCCATCCATCCATCCAACCATCTATCACTCATCCATCCATCCATCCAACCATCTATCACCCATCCATCCATCCAACGATCTATCACTCATCCATGCATCCATCCAATCATCTATCACCCATCCATCCATCCTTTCAACCATCTATCACCGATCCATCCAACCATCTATCACTCATCCATCCATCCATCCATCTATCACTCATCCATCCATCCATCCAACCATCTATCACTCATCCATCCATCCATCCAACCATCCAACCATCTATCACTCACCCATCCATCCATCCATCCATCCAACCATCTATCACTCATCCATCCATCCATCCAACCATCTAGCACTCATCCATCCATCCATCCAACCATCTAGCACTCATCCATCCATCCATCCATCCATCCAACCATCTATCACTCACCCATCCATCCATCCATCCAACTATCACTCACCCATCCATCCATCCATCCATCTATCACTCATCCATCCATCCATCCAACCATCTATCACTCACCCATCCATCCATCCAACCATCTATCACTCATCCATCCATCCATCCATCCATCCAACCATCTATCACTCATCCATCCATCGATCCATCCAACCATCTATCACTCATCCATCCATCCAACCATCCATCCATCCAACCATCTATCACTCATCCATCCATCCATCCATCCATCCATCTATCACTCATCCATCCATCCATCCATCCATCCATCCAACCATCTATCACTCACCCATCCATCCATCCAACTATCACTCACCCATCCATCCATCCATCCATCTATCACTCATCCATCCATCCATCCAACCATCTATCACTCACCCATCCATCCATCCAACCATCTATCACTCACCCATCCATCCATCCATCCAACCATCTATCACTCACCCATCCATCCATCCAACCATCTATCACTCACCCATCCATCCATCCATCCAACCATCTATCACTCACCCATCCATCCATCCATCCATCCATCCAACCATCTATCACTCACCCATCCATCCATCCATCCATCCATCCAACCATCTATCACTCATCCATCCATCCATCCATCCATCCAACCATCTATCACTCATCCATCCATCCAACCATCTATCACTCATCCATCCATCCATCCATCCATCCAACCATCTATCTATTCTCCCATCCATCCTATCTATCTATCTATCTATCTATCTATCTATCCACCTGAAGCAGATTTTCTTGTTAACTGCTGTGAGTCAAATCTAAAGTGATGTTATGTAAGATCTGAGTGATGGATGAGTGATGGATGTGCACACGTATCTTGTAATCACAGACGTGTGTGACGTCTGATCAGAGCTGAAGTCACTTCAGACAGAGATCAAACAGAAGCTCTGATGTCCACTCATGGTCAAACACAGGTTCAGATCTCCTCATGCCCAAATTCTTTTAACCTGAAAAAGCGGCACTTGTGTGTGAGACGCATCAAGATCATTTCCATAGAGAAACTATGGAAAAATAGTGGACTGGAGTGGAAAAATGTGTTCTGTGTGACCGACACCATACTAAAATGACCCAAACACACTATAAAGGGTTAAATATCAGTTCTTGCTCAGAAACATGGCACGTTATGTAACTAACAGCTGGTTTTCTTCCGTCCAGTTCACCTCAAACACACTGCTGGTCAGAACTGAGGATGACTATAAAACACAGAGCCTTCAGCTTTATATAAAAGAGCTCAGAAGAAATCCAGCGTGTTGAGGTTGAGAGGAACAAGACATGCTTTGCTCTTACTATGAATCCAGAGGCTTTACCAACAGATATAAATATAATTTTGTGTCTGAAGCCTTTAATCTTTTTAACAACTAAAAAAAAGAATAGCTTATGCTTTTTAAAATATGTTTTTATGAGGTGTTTAAGTGTACGAGTGCTTGTCTATCTATGTGAAGAACCACTTCAGTCGTAACCAGAGCTACAAATATTTGAATACTCTTTTTTATTATACTGTTACTTAAATATTAATACAGACAACTCGAGCTGATTTATTGCTGTTTTGTTTTGTAGGTAAAATCCACCTGATCCGTTCCATTACGATTCCAGCAAACGACTAAAGATGGATTTATCCTGCATCCTAATCTAGTTTCTAGAATCTAGAATATTTTCCGTATGGCTTTGTTCCTCTTATCTAATGCGTAAGTCACTTTAGATAAAGGCATCATGCATTAATGCAAATTATTCTAAACATTCAACATTATTTCTGAAATATTATCAGAGAAAATTATTCTAAGATCTGTATATGGTCGTTAACACAAGGAACAAATTTAGGTTATAAAAAACGTTGTGGGGACGTTGTTTAACTAATAAACAATATAAACTTTGGAAATGCTAGTTATGTGATGTTAACACATGTTAAACATACTCTCTATGTTTTCTTGTTGTGATTATAACTTTATTCAAATGTTTCATATAGCATTCCACTATAACTTTAAAAATTCTAATTCAAAAATTCCCCTAAAATGTAGCATTATTTGAATGTTTCTTTTTACTATTCTAAAAACGCTTAAATGTATCGTTTTCCTGACGCGATCAGAATGTTATTTAAACGCTCATCAAGTGCACATAACATCATAAGGACGTTGTTCTTTCTTTCTTTCTTACGTATATTAAATATTAATAACGTTACAAGTAAGTTTCATAAACAACATGTCGACCGAACATTCATAGAACTTACAAAAAAACTAAAAATCATCAGCAATATTTAATTTTACTATTAGTGACTAATTAAACTCTAATCTTAACTGAACTGCAGTGTGAAGTCAGTTTGAGAGAAAGTGATTGGTTGAGAGCATGTTCTCATCAGTGTGTGTGTATTTATAGCTGGGGTCCCTGCAGAGACTCCGCCTCCAGCTTCCTCCACATGACCTCTGACCTCTGAGTCACACGCACTCCTTTAATGCAGAGCTCCCTCATTTACAGGAAACCCGTAGCCAGTGAAACGCAGCGACACACTGAGCATGTGCGGAGAGAACATCTGCCTGTTTAAGGACTCTAGATAGAGTATGTTCCAGATAAAACAACTGTTGAGGGTCATCCGGCCGGAGACCCCGCTGGACTCAGGGATCCGCACCTCTATAAAAACACAGGCATTTCCTCTGAGTCACGGACATTAATAGACACACACACATGAGACACACACACACCTCTGTTCTGTTCAGATTGACTGGACTCTCATCTCAGCTATTCCTGTTTATTCCCCGCAGACGTCTAGATTCAGAAGCATGAAAACTTTCCTGTTCCACATTAAAGTTATGCTTATTTTGATCTGTGACGTAATCAGCAGAAATGGAAAAACGCTTATAGTTAAATATGTTCTGAAAATAAGTATAGTTAAAAATAATAAGAACATAAAAACACACTTTACTTGAAGCCTTTATGTATAATGCATTATAAAAGAGTTCATAATGTATGTTTTGTAATGCATTTTATATATTATCATAAATAACTGTAACCAAAGTTACTATGCATTATAATATTTTCAGATTCCTTGTTCGATCTGAAAGTCCATTATATTTTCTCTAACACCGAATAGATTCATTTTCATTATATCATGCATTAAAAGGTGCATTACGAGGCATAATTAAGCATTAAAAATACTTTTATAACACATTATATATATGGGCTTCAAGTAAAGTTAAAAACATTTCTGTTACATAAAATAAAATAATATATAAAAAACTTATTTCAGCTATTTTTCCGTTTTAAATGGAAGTACGAAAGTAAGTAAAAATAAAATGAAATATTCATAAAATAAATTGTATATATATATATATATATATATATATATATATATATATATATATATATATATATATATATATATATATATATATATATATATATATTTAAGGAAAATAAAAAAAAATGTAAAAAATCACAATTAAAAGCAAATTCAAATTTTTACAATATATACGCTTATTTACAAATAAAATATATATAAAACGACAAAAACACACAACAAATTAACTATAACTTTAAAATAAAAGAATAAATATAATATAAAAACAGAAAATATAAAAATAGAAATTAATCCAAATATTAATAAAATATTAATAATAGGCAAATAAAAATGACTTAAGCACAACAGAAATACAAAAAGTGCAAAATAAAAAATAATCAAAATATTAATAAATATATATAAAAAATGACTTAAGCACAAAAAAATTACTAAAACTTTCAAATTAAAAATACTCCAAATATTATTAAATATTAATAATAGGCATATACAAAATTATTTAAGCACAACAAAATTACTCAATCTTTAAAATTAAAAATGTAAAAATAATCCAAATATAAATAAATATTAATAATAGGCATTATAAAAATGATTTAAGCACATCAAAATGACTAAAACTTTAACTAAAATTAAAATGAAATTATGCAGGTAACACAATTAAACACTATAAAACTAAAACTATGAAACTATAAGATATTAATATAAAATGTAATTCAAAACATTATAGCAGCTTTGTGCAAGGAAGAGCATCATTCAGATGCTGCATGTGCTATAACACACTCTCACTAGATCTCATGTTCATAAACGCTCATCGTATATTATATATTTCATATCTCTGGACTTTTGCATATCCCTTTTATACACTCTGAATGCATTACACAGTAAAACTGATAAGAAATGACTGCTGCAGGAGGTGCTCAGCCTGCGATCTCTAGTTCATGAGTGAAGAGGAGGATTATGGGATTGTGTGCTGATCTTACACAGAGCAAAAGAAACTCTGAGTAACTGCATCAACACAACTGGAAAGCCAGACGGAATCTCACGTAATCTCATTAAAATATTTGTAAAATGATGAAATACTTACACTGGGTGTCTCCTGTTAAACAAGTCAAACCACAAGGAAAACATGAGCGAAGCGAAGGAGTATGTACATAACATTCATCATCAGTAAAAAATGAAATATTAAACTAATGCAACTGGAAGCAAAATTACTCTAAACTATATATATTCACACTACTGTACAAAAGTCTATATTGTTAAAAAAAATAAAAAATAAAGAAGTCACATTTGAAGAAAAACTTTTTCCCCGTTTATAACAATGTTTTCTTGTTTTCTCAATATTTCATTTCATTTTTTTGCCATATGCAAAATGTATTTGTTTATAGTTTCTACATAATTCAGTGACTTGTATTTGCGTTCCTGTATTATAAATATTTCCCACACTTCAGACTGGTATTGCAGATGAACTGAAGAGTCCCTGAATCTTTTTTTGGGAGGGTTTTGATGACTTTAGCCCTAAAGCCACAGTGTCTTAACGCGTTCTCCAGGCGGACTCGATATATATTCCGCCTCACAGTGGAAACGCGAGTCTGATGAAGCAAACCTCAAAAAACAAAACAAATACAAAAAAAAAACATCATTATGAGGTCACTTCCATTACGTCATGCGCCTGTAATGTTAATCAGCGCGCGCTGTGATTGGTCGCGCGCTCGTGACGCTCCCGTGGGCGCACTATATGTACTTGGCGTCGGGAGCGCCCTAGAGCAGTGTGCACGCGAGGCGCGTTCCAGTCTGACAGCACCGCGTTCCCTTCAGGATGAAGTCTTGTGTTGTGCTCGCGTTCCTCCTGTTCTCTCTCTTCTGTCTGATGTACCAGGCGTCAGACGCGTGCTCGTGCGCGCCGTTTCATCCACAGGACGCGTACTGTCACTCCGACATCGGTAAGAAGTGTGTGTGTGTGTGTGTGTGTGTGTGTGTGATAGCATTAGTTATTCATAATGCACACGTTTGATGAAGGTGTTATGTAACGCGCTTCGCGTTTTCGTGGCGTTGCAGCTGCACAAGAACAGACGATCAAACAGAAGCAATCAGAAGTCAAGTGCGTCACTGCGCGCGTTCACTCAAACGCGAGAAGCGAAAAGTTCGCTGGTACCCGAGCGAAGAAAGAGTTCGCGGTATCCATGGCAACAAACGCGCTAAACCGCCGGTATCGTTTTTCAAACTGTTCATTTTCTTCTGTCAAACTGGAAAAATAAACGGGAGTTTTCTTCTACTCTAGATATTCCTAGTAACAAAGAGTTAATCAGATGGGTTAATGGTGTATCTGAAGGGTTAAATGGAGCGGTAGCTGAATGATGGAGATGATGTGAAGAGTTCAGTCATACATCTGAATCACAGAAGATGGTAGAAACCAGCAGAAAACCACTACGACTGAGTGCAGTGCTGTCCTTAGTCCATTAGCTGCTAAAAAAAGATTTAAAATCCATTCACGCTAAATATAACGGTAATGATCGCTATATTTGCATCCACACCAACGAAGGATAAGGTTCTGTCTGTTCTAAAAACTCACTGCAGTTACATAGTCTACATACTTGCAATACACGCTTCCGATAATCGAGTTCCTTCCAAGAACGATAACTATAAATATAACTATTACGATAACTATATAAGCATCAACATCGATGAACGATATAATTCATGATTTCGATTCTGGCTGTGAATGTTTTAATCATGTAGCATTAAAAACTATTTCAGTCGTATCATTGCTTACAAGAACGATAACTATAAACAATAACTATTACGATAACTATATTCGCACTCACATCAATAGACGATAATTTTAAGTTTATTCTAAGTGTGCTGCAATTGCGTTTGGTCAACATAATTGTAGTGCGCACTTGATTCTGACCGACTCGCGGAATAAACTGCTGGAATAAAAACGCTCGTGCATTTCGTTATCTGTATAGTTGTACTGTTGACTTCACTATTCTCTTGAAGTTTTGATCCGTTTAAGTTAGAATGATAACTACAACGATAACTAATTAGCATCCACACAAACAGATGCTAACATTTTGCTTATTATAAGTAATAATTAACATAAATAATAATAAAGTGCACACTATTGTTGTCAACACAATTGCATTGCGCACTTTAAAGTCAGTTGTATTCTGATTGGCCGTCAATGTTTTTATCGTGTATCGTTGGAAGAACGTTAGAACGATAACTAATTAGCATCAACACCAACGGATGCGAACATTGTGTTTATTATAAGTAATAATAAACATAAATAATACAAAAATGCGCACTATAATAACTATAATAGCGGACGATAAATTTGTGTTTATTATAAGAACGCCGTTTTGTTTTCCGAAATAATAGAACTTTAAATACTGTATTCTGATTGGCTGTCATTGTTTCTACCGTTCTGTAGCTAGAAAAAAAAATGCTCTCAAAGTGATTCCTGCAAGCAGTAACTATAACGATAACAATATTAGCGAATGATAAGGTTCTTTTTATTAAAAGCAGGATGGCTATTAATGTTTTAATATTTTATAAGATGCTAAAGGTCTCCACTCCTTTATTAAAGTTGGTGTGGACGTCGCTATTCTTACAGAATTATAACGAGTTATCGTCCAATTATGAACGAGTTTTCAGAACGATTTTTTAAAACGTTATAGTTAGCATTCTTTATGCAAACAACTAATGAAATCAAAAACAAAAAACCTTCGTCAACCTGAAATTATTTTATTGAAATCGTAAGACACATTCCTGGTCAAATTCTCATTTTATAATCGTTTCCAGTCGCCGTCATTTACCACCTGTCAATCATCTCAGTGTTGATGTTAGTGTGTCATCCCTGAGCGAATGCATTTAACCCTTCTCACGCCGGGTTTCCTCATCGTGACACCCACAGAATCTGTTTCATGAGCGTGGAAACCCGAGCCCGAGCGTCTGGTTAAGAGGCCACATATGACTTGCATACTGATGATGTGTTTGTGGATAAACTAGATATTGAGATGTCCCATAAAATGTGACTTTGGCTCTGTGCTGGTGGTATCCATGCTGTATGAATGGCAAAGACTGCAGCTATTGTGAGCGTGTCTGAATCGCTGGCCGCTCGCCAGACTTCCTCCAGAAGTACTTTGCTTTCTGCTGCCATGTGTAACATATTTCGAGGGGCATCAGATGAACTGATGGCTGCTGGGTAACAGAGCGCTGTAGAACATACTCCAGTCAGGGTTTCTACATTGTGCTCCATTAATGATGCACAGAAATATTTATGTATTTATTTTTAAATCATTTTAGGTTTATGTATTTTTTACTGAAACTGAAATTAAAGCTTGCATTTAGCCAAAAACGAATTAAATTAAATTGATTTAATAACCAACAAAATAAAATCTGCTGCTACTTCAGTTTGTTGTTGAAATATATAAACATTTAAATGGAAACTGTAATAAAGTATATTAAAAAATATATTTTTTTTTATTTTGTTGTTGTCTGGAACCATACATTTTTAATGCAGAAATTGCGTAATTAAAAAAAAGAAAAATGTTATACCAAACCTAAAAATACAATTTTAAGCGAAAAACTCTCGCTTAAATAATCAATTAATTAAATCACATTTATTGAATAATTAACACTCAGTGTATGCAAACAATTAAATAATTTTTATACTTTTTCATGATATGATTATGTTTGTATTTCATTTAATTGTTGAAATATAAACAAAATTAAATCCGAAATGAAAGTTTTCATTCAGCCAAAAACTGAAACCGAAAATGATGCTTATTTAATAATCAAACTAAAATAAAACTGAGTGTGAGACTTTTTAAATCGAGTTTTTAATAATATAATTAAAATAAAAACTAGTTTTCATGGCAGATTTATTCAAACATGCTTTAAATAATAAAGAGCGCACTAACAGGTTAGGTGTAAATGTAATCGCAGCTCAGATCCTGCGTGGAGCTCCAGCTGGCAGCGCTCTGAAGGAAACTGAAGCGCTCGGTGACTCTGGAGCGCCGCACTAAAGGCTTGTCGAGCTCTAGATCAGTGTTTCGCTCTACACTTCTGCCTCTGGAGGATAATATCTCACCAGCAGAGGTCTGGTTCCCATCTGAGCACCAACTCAAACACGCATCAAACAATCAGAAAATATGTGGATCATTTTGTTTTTACTTGTAGATGATTTCGGCAATATAGATTTTTTAGTAAAAAAAAAAAAGGCATTATTTTGAATTATTATGGACATTTTTGACGATAATTATGTTAAAATAGATGGTTTTTGAGTGAAAAAAGCAATATTCTGGATTATTTTGACAATATTTGTGGCTATTTTTGGTAAATTTCAGATTTTTCAATGAAAAAAAAACATTATTTTCCTGATAATTTTGGCAATATATGTAAATAATTTTGCCAATATTAAATTTTTTAGTAAAAAAACGATTTTGGTAAAAAAAAAAAATTTTTATGTTAAAAAAAAAGTCATATTTTTTTCTGATACTTTTGGCAATATTTGTGAATAATTTTGCCAATATTCCGTTTTTGAGTGGAAAAACATTATTTGTGGATGATTTTAGTAAAATATTTTTTTTTGTGTGTGTGAAAAAATTGCATTATTTTCTGATAATTTTGGCAAAATATTTAGTTTTTTTTTTTTTTTGTGAAAAAACATTATTTGTGTATAATTTTGGCAATAGAACTAAATTAATTGAGCATTTTGCCAATATTCACTCAGAAACTTAGATACACGAATTTAAACCCTCTGCTTTACAAAAATGATTAAATCCAAGACTTTGTTAATAATCTAGCATCAGTAATTGTATGCATGCTAGTCCTGTTTGATCGACCTGTAACAGGTGGGAAATAATCCGAAGTGTTTTAGTCAAGCTCTGTGAGCACTTAGGAAGTTTTAGTCCAGTATGAAAACATCATGTGGATGAATATAGAGGAGTTATCAAGGCTTTATCTGCGGTAGCTCTCGCAGAACTGTGTTTCACAGACATTCAGAGTTCAGCCAATCAGAGCGCAGCTCCACACGCTCACACTGGAGTTCAGTGATGTGACCTTTGAACCCCGGAGCTGACCTCAGGGTCGAAGCTATTAGCAGCTGACAAACATGAAAGCATTTTTGATTCAAGCTAAAGCTCAGTTAATTTAGTTTTGTGTGTTTAAACCACTTTTATTAGT
Organism: Carassius gibelio; assembly: GCF_023724105.1. Lineage (NCBI taxonomy): Eukaryota > Metazoa > Chordata > Actinopteri > Cypriniformes > Cyprinidae > Carassius > Carassius gibelio. The sequence goes on along the minus strand of NC_068374.1, from coordinate 35,671,641 downwards.
ATTTGTTTTAGTTTTTTAGTTTCTGTATAATTGATATAAATATACAGATCTAAATAATATAAATAACAGCATGTTGTTTAATGAGAGGAACGCTGAGATCCCGATCCGTGTTTGTGGAAGAATCATCAGGTGATGAATGCGGAGTGAACTTTTCCGAGGAATGTGAGTCTCACAGAATTCCGGGAAGGAAATTCCAGCAGTGTTTCTCTGTCTGGTGTGTGTTCGGCCGGATCGGGTCACCGATGGGAAGCGCTGCAGGGGATTCTGGGAAAGATTCTGCTCGTATTGACACGACCTCATTCTGCAGCGTCTCTGAGGAAGAGAACTAGATCCTCACGACACGAGCATCTGTGTGTGTTTATAATTCAATATTTTATTATATATTATTTATATTTACTTTTTACTCATCATTTCTAACCATTACAAAATTTATTTTAAACTGAAACTTTTTAAATGAAAAATAAGACCACGTATTAAAAGATATTTAATATTTCATACAATATATATATATATATATATATATATATCAGTTTATTAAATAAAGTTTATATATTTAAATTCAGAAAATACATTTAAAATATATAGAAAATAATTAATTTTAAATATTATTTTTTATTTCAGGTACCCATCATTACTAACTATAATGTAATTTATTTATTTTAAACTGAAACACTAATATAGCTAAAACTAAAATAAACAATAAGAACTATAAAGACACATTCAAAATATATTTAATATTTTAAACAAAATATATATATTTAAAATAATTATACAATAACGTTTATATATTTAAATTCAGAAAATACATTTAAAATATATGGAAAATATAATATTTAAATCTGATATTCGATCTTTTATATTGCCAGTGTGTTCTCACACACAGATGCTGATACGGTTTAATAATGCGCTCCTCTCGTCTCGATGCGCTCTACGACTGTGTTCTCTGTGCAGCCCTAGTTTTGATGCTCCCATGATGCCTTGCTGCGGTGTGTGTGTGTGCTCTTTATGACCCAGCGTGTGTGTGTGTGTGTGTGTGTGTGTGTTTGCAGTGATCAGAGCTAAAATCGTGGGGAAGAAGCTGCTGAATGATGATCGGTTCGGCACTCTGCGCTACACGGTCAAACAGATGAAGGTGAGAGCATCGTCACACACACACACACACACACCAGATCACGTTAACACACACAGACACAGATCTCAGTGTGTGTGTGTGTGTCTGCAGATGTACAAGGGCTTCGAGAAGATGCAGCACGTGCAGTACGTCTACACACACAACTTCGAGAGCATGTGTGGAGTCAAGTTCGACATCAACAAATACCAGTATCTGATCACAGGTGAGAGACTAAACACACACACACACACACACACACACACACACACACACACACACACACACACACACACACACACACACATACACATACTCTCACACAGACACACACACACAAACTCACTCACTCACACACACTCACGTAAAAGTGTACAAGTTCCCTAGGGGCAATTTACAAAGTCACGTACAGTAACAAACTATATATGCTTTTTTATTTTATGATATATTAAAATCATAAATATTGTGTATATAAAATATATTAAATTGTATAAAATATATATTATTATATACATTTACATAATACAAATTATAATATGTATATAATAATTTATAATTATTTTATACACTATAAATGTATAGATATAGATAATATCTTTATTTAAATATTTTAATATACTTTATATAAAATATATATGATGCTTTTTAATGTATGATATATTAAAATGTATAGAATATATATTATTATAAATATTGTATATATAAAATATATTAAATTGAATATTTTATTATATACATTTACATAATAAAAATGATAAATTATATTATATAAAATAATATATTATTCCATATAATATAAATTTATAGATATAGATAATTAATATTATTAAAATATTAAAAAATTAAAATATTTTTTAAAATTCTAATACAGTTCATGAAATAGTTAATATTTTAATATTATAAAAACATAATACAAAATATTTAAAAAAATAATACAACTCAAATTAAAATATTTTCTCTCTCTCTATAATTTTATTTATTTGTTATAATGAATATTTGTTTGATTTTATTATATTATCTTTGGAGTCGGAGTGTCTTTCCGTGGCTCATTATGACAGTGTCTCCAGAAACACAGCGAAGCGTGACGAGATGTTGATGTTTATCTGTCATCATGTGAAGCGTGTGACACACACCTGTTCTGCTGGAGCTCATAATCCACACACAGTTAAATATAGAGCCGCCTGACCTCACATGTGTGTGTGTGTGTGTGTGTGTGTGTGTGCAGGCCGGGTCCACGACGGGAAGCTGTACACGGGGCTGTGTAACTTTAACGAGCGATGGGAGCGTCTGTCTCTGGCGCAGAAGAAGGGCATGAACCACCGCTATCAGCTGGGCTGTGACTGCAGGGTGAGTGCTATTCTCATCGCCTGACGTCCCATAATCCCCGGCGGCACACACACGCCTCGTCTGAAGAGAGAAACCAGATGTTTGGCAGCCGGTCTGGACTCAGATCTGAGCGCCCATGTGCTGAGGGATCATGGGTAACGGGCTCGCGCTCGTTAGACTCGTTATCACTGGCTCATTAACATACACACAACTGATGAGAAAAAACACCAGGTTTATGAGCGGAATAATTAGATCTGCTTTTTGATTATTAATTCAAATGGGGGGGGGGTATTTTATAAAAAAATATGTTGTTGTTAAATTGCATTAGTATCATCAGTTTGATTAATTATAAATGATTTTTGTTTGATATGTTAACCATTAAGACGAAAACAAAAAAAGAAACCAAGCAAAACATTTTAATGAAAAGAAAAATTATAATTAAATGCATAAAACACTCAAATGTTTAAAAAAATGTTTTTAAACTGTGTACGTTTCATAACTGCAATTAATTAGAGATGGTTTTTGTTCTAAAAATATATATTTGTGATCAACTTTTAATAAATTGGTGTTAAATTGTGCAAATTTCATGATTTAAATAAATTAGACGTGCGCTTAAATTACTAAAATTCTATTTACCCTTTAAAACCAAAATGTGAAAAATTCAAATGAGAAAAAAAATTATTTAATGAGGATTATTTATTTAAACCTATAAAACGAAGTCGAGAAATGTAAACAAAAAAAATGTTCATTATATGAAAAAAAAAACAATTATTTTGGGGAAAAAAGGGCCCTATAAATTAATATTTTTGATAAACTTAATAAATTGTTAAATTGTGCAAGTTTCAAGATTTAAATAAATTAGACATGCGTTTCAATTACTCAAATTTTAATTTAACTATTAAAGACAAATTTAGATTTTTTTTTATTTATTTAACCATTAAAATTAAGCCAAAAAAAATGGAATACAAAAAAAATTTAACAATTTTAATTTGGGGAAAAAATACAATGGACATAGGGCAGTATATATATATATTTAAAAAAACTTTTAATAAATTTATTAAATTGTACAAGTTTCAAGATTTAAACTTGCGATTACAAATTTTTTTATTTGACCATTAAAACCCCCCCCCAAAAAAAAAACAGGACATGGCAAAAATAAACCTGCTTTAACATGCAGATGTTCATTTAGCAATGAAAAATCACCATTACACGCTTTCCAAATAAAAAGCGCTCGAGTGCACCTCAGGAGCTGATCTAGACGCTCCTCTGTCCTGTGTTTGCAGATCAAGCCGTGCTACTCGGTGCCCTGCTTCATCACGTCTAAGAACGAGTGTCTGTGGACAGACATGCTGTCTCCACACTTCAGTTACCCGGGTCATCAGTGGCGTCACTACGCCTGCGTCCAGCAGAAAGAGGGCTACTGCAGCTGGTACAGAGGAACGAGCGCTCGCGACAAGCTCCTCATCAACACCACAGACCCGTGAAGCGCTGGTACTGCGAGCCTTCAGCATTAACAGATTAAACATGAGCTCTTTTATAGTGATGATGATGTGCTGCTTTATAAACATGATACGGATGCTTGCTGTTGTTTATGTGCGTGTGGCAGAGTTACACGCTCCAGTATCTATTTATGAGTCCAGAAACACGGAGAAATGATTCCTTCCTTCTTGCTGTTTATGATATAAAGTATCGGATCGTGATTAGTATTTTTGTATTACTGTAAAGCAGAGATTATAAACGGTAGATCGATCACATCTTTTCTGCATCTAGACCGATGACCACGTGCGTCTGAAAGGCATTTTCTGACGGGAGAGTCGATGTTTGACAGATATGAATCCGATATGAGTCTGATATAAATCCGATATGAGTCCAAAATGAGTCTGATATGAACCAATATGAATCCGATATGATTCAGATATGATTCAGATATGAATCCGATATGAGTCCGATATAAATCCGATATGAGTCCGATATGAACCAATATGAATCCGATATGAATCTGATATTAATCAAATATGAGTCAGATATGAATCCGATATGAGTCCGATATAAATCCGATATGAGTCTGATATGAACCAATATGAATCCGATATGAATCTGATATTAATCAAATATGAGTCAGATATGAATCCGATATGAGTCCGATATGAATCTGATATGAATCAAATATGAGTCCGATATGAATCAGATATGAATCCGATATGAGTCCGATATGAATCTGATATGAATCAAATATGAGTCGGATATGAATCCGATATGAATCCGATATGAGTCCGATATGAAACCGATATGAATCAAATATGAATCCGATATGAATCTGATATTAATCAAATATGAGTCGGATATGAATCAGATATGAATCAGATATGAATCCGATATGAGTCCGATATGAATCTGATATGAATCAAATATGAGTCGGATATGAATCAGATATTAATCCGATATGAATCAAATATGAATCCGATATGAATCTGATATTAATCAAATATGAGTCCGATATGAAACCGATATGAATCAAATATGAATCCGATATGAATCTGATATTAATCAAATATGAGTCGGATATGAATCAGATATGAGTCCGATATGAAACCGATATGAATCAAATATGAATCCGATATGAATCTGATATTAATCAAATATGAGTCGGATATGAATCCGATATGAGTCCGATATAAAACCGATAAGAATCAAATATGAATCCGATATGAATCTGATATGAATTCGATATGAAACCGATATGAGTCCGATATGAATCAAATATGAATCAGATATGAATCCGATATGAATCTATGAATCAGATATGAATAGGGCGCTTCATTCCTGCATCGCTGCTGCTTTAGTCTCAGCCTCGGACGCATGTTTTTAGATCATGTTAATATTCTGTCTGTAACACAAACATCTGACTCTCACTGAACGCTCGTGTGTGTGTGTGTGTGTGTGTGTGTGTGAGAGAGAAAGAGAGAGAGAGAGAGACTGATGACCATTTCCAATCTATTCGATTTTTAATTTCTCTGTTTTATATTTTTATAATAAACGTTGTGAAAATGGCTCTGTGACTCTCTTGTCATCATTATTCTGGGAAAAAAAATCTACATTGTCTGAAAATGTGTAATGTGTCAAGATGAGTTTGTTTCTGCATCAGGTTTGTAGAAATGTGTCATTACATCAGTGTCTCATCAACGGATGCTCTGCAGTGAATGGGTGCCGTCAGAATGAGAGTCTGTTAAAAACATCACAGCCTTTATCAGACTCTCGTTCTGACGGCACCCATTCACTGCAGAGCATCCGTTGATGAGACACTGATGAGACACTTGATGCTCCAAACTCGTCCACATCTGGGATGATCTGAAGGGGAGCAGATGTTATTTTGGGGTGAGCTGGTGAGGAACAGGTAACAGACTCACCATCTGTGTGTGGTTGGGGAAGAAGGTTTGCTCGTTGAGCGGGAACTTGTCTGGACCCAGAGTCTGGTAGAGCTTGATCATGTGAGAGAACTGAGGAACCAGGACACAAACACATGAAGGATTCATTATTACAGAGAACACAGCGTTCCTCTTCATCATCCTCAAAAAACTAAAAAAGTTCTTGACATGGAGCCCAGGAATATTGTAACGTGGTTTCAGTTTAAACAGGTTTTATTCATTTGCTTTATGTATTTTAGGACTGGTGTGTGTGCACTAGTGAGGGTTCAGACTGGTGTGTGTGTGCACTAGTGGGGGTTCGGACCGGTGTGTGTGTGCACTAGTGAGGGTTCGGACCGGTGTGTGCACTTGTGAGGTTTCGGACCGGTGTGTGTGTGTGCACTAGTGAGAGTTCGGACCGACGTGTGTGCACTAGTGAGGGTTCGGACCGGTGTGTGCACTTGTGAGGTTTCGGACCGGTGTGTGTGTGTGCACTAGTGAGAGTTCGGACCGGTGTGTGTGTGCACTAGTGAGGGTTCGGACCGGTGTGTGTGTGCACTAGTGAGGGTTCGGACCGGTGTGTGTGTGCACTAGTGAGGGTTCGGACCGGTGTGTGTGTGCACTAGTGGGGGTTCGGACCGGTGTGTGTGAGGGTTCGGACCGGTGTGTGTGTGCACTAGTGGGGGTTCGGACCGGTGTGTGTGTGCACTAGTGGGGGTTCGGACCGGTGTGTGTGTGCACTAGTGAGGGTTCGGACCGGTGTGTGTGTTCACTAGTGAGGGTTCGGACCGGTGTGTGTGTGCACTAGTGAGGGTTCGGACCGGTGTGTGTGTGCACTAGTGGGGGTTCGGACCGGTGTGTGTGTTCACTAGTGAGGGTTCGGACCGGTGTGTGTGTGCACTAGTGAGGGTTCGGACCGGTGTGTGTGTGCACTAGTGGGGGTTCGGACCGGTGTGTGTGTGCACTAGTGGGGGTTCGGACCGGTGTGTGTGTTCACTAGTGAGGGTTCGGACCGGTGTGTGTGCACTTGTGAGGTTTCGGACCGGTGTGTGTGTGCACTAGTGAGAGTTTGGACCGGTGTGTGTGTGCACTAGTGGGGGTTCGGACTGATGCGTGTGCACTAGTGAGGTTTCGGACCGGTGTGTGTGTGCACTAGTGAGAGTTTGGACTGATGCGTGTGCACTAGTGAGGTTTCGGACCGGTGTGTGTGTGCACTAGTGAGGGTTCGGACCGGTGTGTGTGTTCACTAGTGAGGGTTCGGACCGGTGTGTGTGTGTGTGTGCACTTGTGAGGTTTCGGACCGGTGTGTGTGTTCACTAGTGAGGGTTCGGACCGGTGTGTGCACTTGTGAGGTTTCGGACCGGTGTGTGTGTGTGCACTAGTGAGAGTTCGGACCGATGTGTGTGCACTAGTGAGGGTTCGGACCAGAGTGTGTTCACTAGTGAGGGTTCGGACCGGTGCGTGTACACTAGTGAGAGTTCGGACCGATGCGTGTGCACTAGTGAGGGTTCGGACCAGAGTGTGTTCACTAGTGAGGGTTCGGACCAGAGTGTGTTCACTAGTGAGAGTTCGGACTGATGCGTGTGCACTAGTGAGGGTTCGGACCGGTGTGTGTGCACTAGTGAGGGTTCGGACCAGAGTGTGTTCACTAGTGAGGGTTCGGACCAGAGTGTGTTCACTAGTGAGGGTTCGGACCGGTGCGTGTGCACTATTGAGAGTTCGGACCGATGCGTGTGCACTAGTGAGGGTTCGGACCAGAGTGTGTTCACTAGTGAGGGTTCGGACCAGAGTGTGTTCACTAGTGAGGGTTCGGACCAGAGTGTGTTCACTAGTGAGGGTTCGGACCGGTGCGTGTGCACTAGTGAGAGTTCGGACCGATGCGTGTTCACTAGTGAGGGTTCGGACCGGTGTGTGTGCACTAGTGAGAGTTCGGACCGATGCGTGTTCACTAGTGAGGGTTCGGACCAGAGTGTGTTCACTAGTGAGAGTTCGGACTGATGCGTGTGCACTAGTGAGGGTTCGGACCGGTGTGTGTGCACTAGTGAGGGTTCGGACCGGTGTGTGTGTGCACTAGTGAGAGTTCGGACCGGTGTGTGTGCACTATTGAGAGTTCGGACCGGTGTGTGTGCACTAGTGAGGGTTCGGACCGGTGTGTGTGTGTGCACTAGTGAGAGTTCGGACCGGTGCGTGTGCACTAGTGAGGGTTCGGACTGGTGTGTGTGCACTAGTGAGGGTTCGGACCGGTGCGTGTTCACTAGTGAGGGTTCGGACTGGTGTGTGTGCACTAGTGAGGGTTCGGACCGGTGCGTGTTCACTAGTGAGGGTTCGGACCAGAGTGTGTTCACTAGTGAGGGTTCGGACTGGTGTGTGTGCACTGGTGAGGGTTCAGACGCACCACCCAGGGTTTGCTGCAGAAGTTGTAGATGGAGAAGAGCGAGTTAACGCTGGGAACGGAGCCGTAGTTCAAGCCGATCACCAGGTTCCTGAAGTCCTCTCCCGGGGTCATGCTGTAGGCGTGCTGACGGATCAACACGAAGTCTGGCCTGAACGATCT
>NC_068374.1:35635749-35658249 GCF_023724105.1 Carassius gibelio | reverse complement strand
AGAGGACACTGAGGGAATACTGAGAGAACACTGAGAGAATACTGAGAGAACACTGACAGAATACTGAGAGAACACTGAGAGAATACTGAGAGAACACTGTGAGAATACTGAGAGAACACTGAGAGAACACTGAGGGAATACTGAGAGAACACTGAGAGAATACTGAGAGAACACTGTGAGAACACTGAGAGAACACTGACAGAATACTTAGAGGACACTGAGGGAATACTGAGAGAATACTGAGAGAACACTGACAGAATACTGAGAGGACACTGAGGGAATACTGAGAGAACACTGAATGAATACTGAGAGAACACTGACAGAATACTTAGAGAATACTGAGAGAACACTGAGAGAATACTGAGAGAATACTGACAGAACACTGAGAGAAGACTGACAGAACACTGACAGAATACTGAGAGAACACTGACAGAATACTTAGAGAATACTGACAGAACACTGAGAGAACACTTAGAGAACACTGACAGAATACTGAGAGAACAATGACAGAATACTGAGAGAACACTGGGAGAACACTGAGAGAATACTGAGAGAATACTGGGAGAACACTGAGAGAACACTGAGAGAATACTGAGAGAACACTGGGAGAACACTGAGAGAATACTGAGAGAATACTGAGAGAATACTGGGAGAACACTGAGAGAACACTGAGAGAATACTGAGAGAACACTGAGAGAACACAGACAGAATACTGAGAGAACACTGACAGAATACTTAGAGAATACTGACAGAACACTGAAAGAACACTGACAGAATACTGAGAGAATACTGACAGAACACTGAGAGAACACTGACAGAATACTGAGAGAACACTGACAGAATACTTAGAGAATACTGAGAGAACACTGACAGAACACTGAGAGAACACTGAGAGAATACTGAGAGAACACTGAGAGAACACTGACAGAATACTGAGAGAACACTGACAGAAAACTGAGAGAACACTGAGGGAACACTGACAGAATACTGAGAGAACAATGACAGAATACTGAGAGAACACTGGGAGAACACTGAGAGAATACTGAGAGAATACTGGGAGAACACTGAGAGAACACTGAGAGAATACTGAAAGAACACTGGGAGAACACTGAGAGAATACTGAGAGAATACTGAGAGAATACTGGGAGAACACTGAGAGAACACTGAGAGAATACTGAGAGAACACTGACAGAATACTGGGAGAACACTGAGAGAATACTGAGAGAATACTGAGAGAATACTGAGAGAACACAGAGAATACTGAGAGAATACTGAGAGAACACTGGGAGAATACTGGGAGAACACTGAGAGAACACTGAGAGAATACTGAGAGAATACTGAGAGAACACTGAGAGAATACTGAGAGAACACTGAGAGAACACTGAGAGAATACTGAGAGAACACTGGGAGAACACTGAGAGAACACTGAGAGAATACTGAGAGAATACTGAGAGAATACTGAGAGAACACTGAGAGAACACTGACAGAATACTGAGAGAACAGAGAGAATACTGGGAGAACACTGAGAGAACACTGAGAGAATACTGAGAGAACAGAGAGAATACTGGGAGAACACTGAGAGAACACTGAGAGAACACTGAGAGAATACTGAGAGAACAGAGAGAATACTGAGAGAACACAGACAGAACACTGAGAGAACAGAGAGAATACTGGGAGAACACTGAGAGAATACTGAGAGAATACTGAGAGAACACTGAGAGAAACGGCAGCAGAGCAAGAGCAGAACACAAGTGTGTTTTTCTGACACACACACACACACACATCTGCATCTAGACTAGCACAGACTTATTATCCTCAGTGACCTTGACCCTGAAGGACAGTGTGTGTGTGTGTGTGTGTGTGTGTTTGTGTGTGTGTGTGTGTGTGTGTGAGTGTGTGTGTGTGTGTGTGTGTGTGTGTGTGTGTGATTGTGTGTCTGTGTGTGTGTGTGTGTGCGTGTGTGTGTGTGTGTTGTGTGACTGTGAGTGTATGTGAGTGTGTGCGTGTGTGTGTGTGTGTGTGTGTGGGTGCTGACAGAAGCGGGGCTGGTCTGTGGACTGGTTGTCTCCTCACACTGAGCAGCAGCGCTGGGAAAGAGTCCGTCAGGGGCCTGTCGTCTCTCAGAGACCCTGTGACTGCGCTCAGGAATGCACAGAGGAGCAGACAGACAGCATCTGCTCTCACAGACCCTCATGAGAGAGACCGGACAGCACCGATGATGAACTCACAGCGCGATCTGATTGGACGAGCGTGTGTGTGTGTGTGTGTGAGAGAGAGAGAGAGAGAGAGAGAGAGAGAGAAAGAGACTCCATCAGTGCTGCCTGCGGTCTGATGTCTGATGTCTCCCTCTTGTGGACAAACACAGTCAAGGCTTCAGCTCAACCTTCACTCACCTGAGTTGTTTTGCATTTGTAAAATCATACTAGAATCATACTAAAATATATTCATTTATATTAAAATTATCCATATATATTAATGTTGTTCAATAACACTTATATATGACCTATAAACATGTGTGATTAAAGTTTTGTAAATGATCTGTTTTAATAAATAATTTAAATCTCAAACATGGCCATTTCAGAGCTTGCCAAGAAACTCTACATTCATATAAAGCAATTACTTCCATTACTTTTGAAAAAGATTTGATTAGATTATTAGATCTTATTAGATTTTATTACTATTCAGGACTTTTTCAGATTATCATGGCTTTTATAAATTTTTATGTCCATGCTTTTTTCTACCAGGTTGTATTAATTTCCAAGATTTCTCATTTTTATATATATTCAGCTTTTCTAAGACTATGGGAAATCTATTCTTAAATAAAAATGTCAGTTGTTGAGGGGAAAGGCAACAGTTTGGTGATCTGGCTGCAGATGAATAACTCCCTAAACACTGAGATGAATCATGGTGTGAATGTGATGTGTTTGGAGTCTTCACCAGTCTGTGTGCGGCTCGTCGATGACCAGCAGGACTTTAGGTTTGCGTGCGCTGGGTTTAGCGGCGTCTGTGTGTGCGGCGGAGGCTTTGGCATGGACAGCGCTGGCGATCTGAGCCGTCTTCACCACGCTGGAGAAGGAGCTGAGGAAGCCCCCGGGGGCCGGGGCCGGAGCTGGAGCCGGAGCTGGAGCCGAAGTCGGAGCCGGAGCCGAAGCCGGAGCCGGAGCCGGAGCCGAAGCAGGGGTCGGGCGGCGCTCTGTGGCTGGAGACGCTGGAGAGCTGCTGGAGCTGGAGCTGGACGGACGCTGCAGGTCCATCATGTAGCCGTTGGGCAGATTGGCTACAAAACTGCTGTCGGACAGACGCCTGCGCAGGTAATTCATGACGACTCCCCTGACAAACACACACACACACACATTAACCTCTGTGAGGTTCATTCTTTACTGCTATTCATCTTCAGAACTTTTTCAGATTTTATTAATTTCAATCGCTTTATGATTTTAATAATTCCCATTACTTTTTTTCTTTCAGATTTAGTAATTTCCCTGACTTTTACTGATTTTATTATTTTCAGTCACTTTTATTTATTAATTAATTTATTATTTATTAGATAGCATTTATTAGATTTCCACATTTTTGTCAGATTTAAATTAATTTCTACAGATTTTTTTCAGATTTTAATTATTTCTACACATTTTTTTCAGATTTTAATTATTTCTACACATTCTGTCAGATTTCAATTATTTCTACACATTTTGTCAGATTTCAATTAATTTACACACATATTGTCATATTTTAATTATTTATACACATTTTGTCATATTTTAATTAATTTCTACACATTTTGTCAGATTTTAATTATTTCTACACATTTTGTCATATTTGAATTATTTCTACACATTTTGTCATATTTGAATTAATTTCTACACATTTTGTCATATTTTAATTATTTCTACACATTTTATCATATTTCAATTATTTCTACACATTTTGTCATATTTTAATTATTTCCACACATTTTGTCATATTTTAATTATTTCCACACATTTTGTCATATTTCAATTATTTCTACACATTTTGTCATATTTTAATTATTTCAACACATTTTGTCAGATTTGAATTATTTCTACACATTTGGTCAGATTTTAACTATTTCTACACATCTTTGTCAAATTTAAATTATTTCTACACATTTTGTGAGATTTTAATTATTTCTACACATTTGGTCAGATTTTAACTATTTCTACACATCTTTGTCAGATTTTAATTATTTCTACACATTTTGTGAGATTTTAATTATTTCTACACATTTTTGTCAGATTTTGTTTATTAATTAATTTCCAAACATTTTCTCAGAGTTTATTATTTAATTTCAACATTTTTGTCAGATTTTGTCAATTAATTAATTTCTGTGGCTTTTCCACGTCTAGTATTCCCATATTCCCTCATTATATCCAGGTTTTCCAGACTGAGTTGTGTACTTTAAAACAAGTTGAAATAAAGGAAGTAAAGAGAGAGAAGTAAGAGTGTCTTAACGAGCACTGCAGTCATTAGACTAACGAGTGTTTGACTGCAGGGGTCAACAGCAGACGCTAATGAAACGTGTCCAACTCTCTGATCAACACAACAGAAGAGCCAGAACTCTAGTCTTACATAACAGATGTTCTAGAAGATCTGCAGATCTTAATTAGCAGAAGCAGTGTCATTAACACAGCAGTCGCCTAGCAACCGCTTCCGCTTGATCACATGACCTCTCAAAGATCAGAGGATGGAGATCATTAGCTTTAGACGCTAGCACTGAACACAAATCACAGATTCATCAACTCAACAGAAAACAACAGAAATTTAACTTTATAAAAAAAAGGACACAATGGAACTGAATAGAAATTCAGATCGATGCAGAAGGGAATTATCTAATATGATCTAATATCAATAAACTCAAAATAACTCAAAATACAGAACAAGATTTCAGTATAAATCTATTGAAAACAACTGAACAGAATAAAATGGAAATTTAAATGTTTAAAATGAATTAAAATAAATAGTTCTAGGGAAGAAATTAAAGAATAATAAAGTATATTTTATTGAATTGAATCCTTCAATATATTATAACCGGTAAATCCAATAAAACACAGTATACTATACTAATTTGGTAGAAAAGAATGGAATTTTTTGTATAAAAATGTACTAGAATATAATAATTCAATAACATACTAAATATTATTATGTTTATAATCAACTTCAATCATTTCTGGATGAATTTAGTATTTATGAAATGTTTTTAATTAAAGCCCCGTCACAGTACAGAAACTGCTCTTTTAAGAGTTTCTAATGATCTTTTTTTAAGTGTGGATTCTGGTAACTCTGCTGTTTTAGACTTTCGGCCTTTGCTGTTTTTTGACTGTGGCCTTTAATACGGTCAACCACTCAATTCTTTTAATTCTATTATTATAGCTTTTAAATGGTTTCAATCATATTTGACATACAGAAGTTTTTCTGTTCACCTTGGTGAATTTTCGTCATCTGCTGGCCCTTTTTTTTGTGGTGTCCCCCAAGGCTCAGTATTGGACCCGATGTTGTTTCCTTTGTATATGTTGCCCTTGGGGGGATATTTTATGCGGATGATATACAAATTTATGTCAAAGCTTTATTTCTGTCATTACTTAATTAAAAAATGTAAGTGCTTGTGGGAAGTCGTGGCCTGATGGTTAGCGACTCAGACTTGCAATTGAAAGGTTGTGAGTTCGAGTCCTGGGCCGGCAGGAATTGTGGGTGGCGGTAGTGCATGTACAGTTCTCTCTCCACCTTCAATACCATGACTTAGGTGCCCTTGAGCAAGGCACCGAACCCCCAACTGCTTCCCGGGCGCCGCAGCATAAATGATGAACACTGCTCCGGGTGTGTGCTCACAGTGTGTGTGTGTGTGTGTGTGTGTGTGTTCACTGCTCTGTGTGTGTGCACTTCGGATGGGTTAAATGCAGAGCACAAATTCTGAGTATGGGTCACCATACTTGGCTGAATGTCACTTTCAATCACTTTCACTTTGTGTAGATGCACTTGGTAATTTAGGTTTGTATGTTCGTCCATTTACCTAGAATCTCTGTGTGATTTTTCACTCTCTCTCTCACACACACACACACTCTCTCTCTCTCTCTCTCTCTCTCACACACACACACACTCTCTCTCTCTCTCTCTCTCTCTCTCACACACACACACACACTCTCTCTCACACACAGACACACACATGCTGTGAGCAGATGAGGCAGAACGCAGCACATTACAGCTGCAGAAGCGGTTTGTGATGTTCGTTACAGAACCAGCTAAAAATACTGAATGCCTGCAGTGAGAGGAAAACATCACATCCCTACACGCCAAAAATCTCTATGGTAAAAAATAAATAAACATTAAAATAAACATTTAAATAAATAAATAATAACCGCCAAAAAAGAGAAAAAAGTCAAAGGAATGAGCTTATAAAACTTGAAATTATTGAATTATTTAAATAGCAATAACAATAAAAAAAATTTAATATATATATATATATATATATATATATATATATATATATATATATATATATATATATATATATTAACATTTATTGTTATTGCTATTTAAATAATGTTTTTATTTTATTATTATTTATTTTTATTTATTTTTTATCCAGAGAAAAGTTCAAAGGAATGAGCACTGAATTAAACATATGAATTAAATTACACATTTATCATAATAAATAAATAAATACACAATTCCCCCAAAATAGAGAAAAAGCCAAAGGAATGAGCTTTAAAACATAAAAATCACTATATAAAAATTGCAATTTAAATAAATAAATACATTTTTTTTTTATTACAGATTTATCATAATACATAAATGTATTAAAGGAGGAGGGACCCATTAGAACTACTTTTTATAGAAAATGATTAACATCCATAAATGATCTCTAATCGTCTGTAAGTTAAAACCCCATGCTACATTATTACATAAACAATAAAAACAGCATGAAAACAGGAGACAAAATTGAAGTGTCAGATGCGCACAGCATGAGGAACGTCAGGGCGCACGCGCAACAATACACCCACGCAGAAATGTGACGCGGTGACGTCACGACGCGCGCTTGACCGACAGCGGCGCGGTTGATTGACAGCCGGTCCAAACGCAAGAATCAAAGGAGAAGCGTGCGCATGCGCAGTGAGAAGCGACAGCTAACGGATTCTCCCGGAATAAACACCCGTTTATTCCCACTGACCGCTGTCACAAGGCTTACAAGTGCTCCGATATTTTCATAAATGAATAATTAATAAGGATTAAACGGAGCAGGAGTGAATATCGGCGGATACATGAACAGATCGATATATGAAAGGATTCCCTCATCGATATCTATTATAACAATCAAAGCAACGCTAATATCTGCGTGCAGATATATGATGACGTTTTCATAATTATCCCTCATTGCCACACAGCATCTTCCAATATCCACACATCAGAAACTGGAGGAAAAAAACACAATATTCAGGCTATTTATCAGATTTTCCCGTTATCAGTAATACTCGATACTAACAAATTACTGACAAGGCAATAAATAAAATGAAAAACGTCATGGAAATAAAAATAGATTTGGTTTATTTACCTCTGTAACGTCCACGCTCGTGACACACCGACTCCAGCAGCAGCGCTCGCGCTCACGGTGCGTGACGGGAACGTGCGGGAGCCGCCGCATTCATGCACTCGCATCCCATTGGACGAGCTGTGTCTCCTCATGAATATTTAATAAGCGGCACTTACACGCGCAAGCGCAGAGCTGTGATAGATGCGCTGCTCAGAGATGAGAGGCTTTATCTTTTATATTAATGAAATGCGGCTGATAAATAAGACGAGACCCGTCTGTAGCTTCATTGCAATACCATATGCGTTTTCTTGTTCTGATTTCTTGTGATATTTTAGTGTTTATTCCTCTTAAAGTTCTGCATGATTCCACACATAGCCTACTGTAAATCCGTGAAATGAAACGAGCTGATGATTTCAGCAGCAGCACAAAAGCATGCACCTGCTGAGTTCATCAACAGCCAGACACTGATTATTATGTGACGCTACGTGATGCATAACATGACGCATTAAAAAGAAACAATTAGGCTTACTGTGAAAAATACAGTAAAATAATCAAATAACAGCTCTTTTGGACCCAAGTTAGATTTGTTCTTCAATCAGAAACACATGATCAAAAGGCAATAAATAAGAAATGATGCACTCAAAATTTTATAAATATTAACCCACTCAAATTTTTCCCAGACATGAAAATATCCAGATGTGTCTTTAGTAACCCTTTGAAATACGCCTACTCAGTGACTACTTTTACCAATATTTGGTGTTTTATTGTCACTTACCATTGATATGTACTGGATTTATCAGTACACTCTATCAGTTCAACCACACACACACACACACAGAGAGAGAGAGATCAATAATTAACTGTCATGTCTATATGAAATGCATAAAGGATCCTGATATCCTGAAACATTTCCATAAATATCCATGATATAATGAGTCAAAACAAATATTATCTCAACTGTGTACAATGTTACAGTAATAGATCACATGACAGCACATATGTTCTCCTCAGCTGAGACAGGAAGTGCAGGGGAAATGTCTTCAGCTGAGACAGGAAGTGCAGGGGAAATGTCCTCGCCTAAAACAGGAAGTGCAGGGGAAATGTCCTCGGCTGAGACAGGAAGTGCAGGGGAAATGACCTCAGCTGAGACAGGAAATGCAGCGGAGATGTCCTCAGTTGAGAGAGGAAGTGCAGAGGAAATGTCCTCAGCTGAGACAGGAAGTGCAGAGGAAATGTCCTCAGTTGAGACAGGAAGTGCAGAGGAAATGTCCTCAGTTGAGATAGGAAGTGGCTGAGAGTTGAGTTGAGACAGGAAGTGCAGCGGAAATGTCCTCAGTTGAGACAGGAAGTACAGAGGAAATGTCCTCAGCTTGCAGAGGAAATGTCCTCAGTTGAGATAGGAAGTGGCTGAGAGTTGAGTTGATACAGGAAGTGCAGCGGAAATGTCCTCAGTTGAGACAGGAAGTGCAGCGGAAATGTCCTCAGCTGAGTTTAATGTTGAACTTTCTTACTGTGATGAAAGCTTCTGTTTGTCCTCCAGAGGATGAAGTGTGTTCTGGGTCAGAATCTGCATCCTCATGTGAACTGACAGAGATGTGAACGGTTTATGTTTCCTGTTAGCTAAATTTCACATTCACAAATAAAAGTTTCCTGGCTCTAAGCCTGTCTTTTCCTTATTCAAAGTGGACTTATGTGGAAACTATCCAAAGTTCTGTTCATTTGAAAGCTATGAAAACAGTATATCGTTATGTCCTTTGTGTAACCTTTGTGCAAGGTAATATATATATATATATATAAGTATATATATATATATGATTACAAAAAAATCTGAAATGAGATTTCAGTCAGTCATACACATCTCTTTGAGGATTAAAAAAATAAATAAAAGCTCAATAAATGAATTCCCTTAATGTTGTATACTGAAAAGCTTTATTGTGACAAGTATCTCAAATATTGAGATTATTACAAAGATTACATTGCCATTAAAGCAATTTATAAATGCATGTTAAATATTTCCCACAATTCATCCAGGTATATGTTTCTTTTTTTAATTATGATTATATAGGTCTTCTTTGTCTCCCGCTTAAGCTCCGCCCCTTCAAGCTCGCGCTAATTTGCATATTCGTTTGAAAGCCACGCCCACATCTCATTTTTTTGATATATGGATATATGTCAGAATAAAGAAGAAAATATCTGTCGCCACTCCTGTTTCATAAGCCATCCCTCTGTTATTGTGTAATCAGTATGAACTTTCGCCAACTTCCTCTAAAGCAAACAAAGTGATCACATGCTGCCTGATCATACGGTCAGGAAATGACGCAGTCTGACTTTTTTGCAGGCTTTGGAGGAGGTGGGGCAAATGGGGAAAAAGATAGTGAGGAAGAAGCACGCAAGGAAGAGGAGGAAGAAGAGGAGGTGCTTGAGGATGAAACGAAAGAGGGTGTATATGAAGAAGATGCCACTGGAGAGGGTTTATAGAAGGAGGTGTTTGAGGAGGAGGAGGAGTATGAAGAAGATGCCACTGGAGAGGGTTTATAGAAGGAGGTGTTTGAGGAGGAGAAGGAGTATGAAGAAGATGCATGTGTGGAGGGATTATAGATGGAGGTGTGTGTGCGAGTGACTGCAGGAACAGCTACACGGCTCCTCACTGTTGCTGTTGGTTTTGCTATCGCAGGACGGGTCGGTGTATCACAGCCACCGGCGTCTCTGTACTCGATGAGATACTCGGGGTAGATCTGGTGCTTCTCAAACACCACAAATATGGACGGATCGAGGACGTCGTTCACACAGCTGTTGTACAAGACGGTGTCTCCTCCGTCTTTGGATGGAGGCCGGAGGTAGCTGGAGTCACCTTTGGTGTAGCTGCCAACCAGGACGCGACTCACGAACATGGAGCGAGCGCCCGAGTCTCTGGTGTAGCTGTGAGAGTATTTGGCATCCCTCGCAAAGTAGCTACCTGCAGAAGAGACGTGATTCTGGCTCTTAAGAACGTGTTTAGAAGGGGAAAGGTGTTGCATGCTTTCAAAACACTAGTTAAGCCAAAAATGTGCTCGTCGTAGATGTAGATGAGTTTGTTTCTTGAAGTGTCTCAGCAATGGATGCTCTGCAGTGAATGGGTGCCGTCAAAACGAGCGTCTGATAAAAACATCACAATAATCCTCAGCACTCCAGTACATCTCCTGTTGTCTCTCACATATTTGTTTCGAGCTTTCTTGATCTGTGCAGATTTCTCTCCTGATTCAGACCAGAACACTTTTTCGCCGGAGGAAGTGTTATTATGGATTATAGACTCAAGTTAAAATCATCTTAATGCTGGATGTGTTTCAGGTTTTGTCTTCTCCAGATGTTCACTGATGGACTGGAGTGCTGTGGATTATTGTGATGTTTTTATCAGGCGTTAGTTCTGTCGGCACCCATTCACTGCAGAGCATCTGTTGATGAGACACTGATGCAGTGCTACATTTCTACAAACCTGATGAAGAAACAAACTCATCTATGGCCTCGGAGGGTGAGCACATTTCCAGTCCCAACTATTTCTTTAATACTGTTTCTTGATGTGAACTCCACCTTTCCCGTAGGCCGTGCCGTGAGTCCCACAGATCCTCCAGTCGAAGTTGTTGTGGCAGATGGCCTCTAAATGTGTGCTGTCTGTGCCGTGGAAGAGCTGCTTCTCGGTCACGTCTCGGCCTCCGTTGTTCTTTTTCATAAAGTCTTTCTGCCTAAAAGTACCACAAACCGTCAGACGTGCTGTAATCGATCTGGACGTTCCGGTCAGTGCATGTCTTGTGGACTTACCACTGATAAACTTCCCATAATGCTTTGTTCTGGATCCTCTCAATCTTCAGGATTCTGAAGCCGAACATGGTGCGACTGAACAGTTCTTTGATTTTGGTGTATTCGGCGGACGTGCTCTGCAGCGGCACACTCTGTGTAAAACAGCGCAGTTTTAACTATATAAACATGTGATGTCATTAAAGACACCGATAAATGGTTCCAATCACCTTGTATCCGGTTTCGGGAGTCAGAGCTTTATCCCAGTGATCCGGAAGAGTCTTGAAATTGTTGGGCGTCCTTTTACTGAAAACAGAGTTTTTTCATCATACGGGTTTCAGAGAGTTTGAGAGAGAATTAGGAGTCTTTACTTACGTTGTCTTGATTGTTCGAACATCAGCCGCTGACACAAATTTGGGACGACGTCTGACGAGTTTTTTGGTCGAGTAGCGTTTGTTTGTCTGGATCATATCTGAAGAGCAAGATTAGTTCAGACGACAGTAACAACTGTGTGAAGAATTATGTGTGTGCGGGTGTGAGATATTTGACAATATCTAAACAGTATTTTGCGCTGATAATTTGGCTTACCTCCTGAAGTATCAATGTATCGATACTGATGTGAGTATTAAAAGTACCGATACTCAAAAAAAAAAAAGTTTTTTTACCAGTGAAACCTATTTTAGTTGTAAGACAGGGCTGTTTCCCAAAAGAATTTTAAGAAACCATTGATGCTTTTAAGAAAATGTTTACAACTACAGTAAACCTATTTTAACTACATTTCTTAATTTAAAAGTTCAGTTTAGAAGTATCGTATAAGTATCGGTACCGATATCGGCGATACTAACCTTTAAAAGTATCGGTGTTGTATCGAAAACACATTAAGCGGTATCGCCACTATAAATGACACTAAATCCGCCAGTAGATGGCAGTAATTCCCTGTTTTAACGAGTGATTCAATGAATCATTAATTTAAATGATTTGTTCGAAACGCCTCATTCAGAAACGAAGCAAGTGATTTATGAATGGATGGACTCAAATGATTAACTCAGGATCTAAACACTCCGGCTTTGTGTGAAACAGAAATGACAATATCGTATCTAAAATGTAACTCGTCCGATATTAGCTTCTTGTTTGTGAAACTGTTGTATAAAATCAAGATCACATTCACACAATTGGGCTAACGTGCCGATAATCAGGAAAACAGTGCATGTGTGATACTACTTATTTATATCATATCTTATAAATACAAGAAACCATTTTTTTTTCTATCGTGACTTGAATTATATGGTAATTCTAACTGTATTCTAATAGGGTTCAGAATGCAGTAAATGCTTTTGGGTTCTCGATACCCAAAGTGTTTTTTTTTGTTATTTAAGTGACATACTCGATAATGTCAGCTCACCCGTTGTTAAAAGACACATAAATATCTCGCACACCCCTGAATGTAAGATGATTTTGAGGTTACCTGTGAAGCTGAGCTCGTATGTCTGCGATCCGGCGGTGAACTCCACCACCGCGTTGTTATCGGCCTGATACTTCTGCTCGAGTTCAGCACTAGTGATGGAGGACGATCCATGACCCCCGTCCTGATCAAAAAACGGAAAAAACAGAACATAGGAAGAGCGCAAGATGTTGAAAAGTACAGTTAGGATACCCAAGAAGTCACGTACTGCTGTGGCATACTGGATCCAGTTTCCATTCTCATCCTTCCAGTACCAGATCCACTCGGTGGTCAGGATGAAGGAGGGCTGGAGCACCGATGGTATTGTTGACAGACGCCGCACACTGTCACAGCCTTGGGTCATCGTATCGAAATAAACCGTGTTCATTCCATAGCTTTCATAGACAGAAAAACCATCAGAACACTCAATGAACCACTGATTATTCATGCTCTGCTTACTAACGGCAAGTGTTGGGGCAAATATCTTTTAAAAGCAATCCACTACATTACTCCATATAGGGGTAACATATAGCATTACTCCCAACACTGCTGACCTGCATGTTTTTGCAACATCGCAGTAATCTTTCTCGATGGCTTCGTTGTCAGGAAGAGCCTTCCATTCGGATCCTTCCTTAACTTCCCATTTATAGGGCAGAATGGAATGCTCCTTCCTACAGGAGCCTGGAAACACAAGCGTTCAGCTCCGTTCACGGTAAACATCACTCTGTGATTCACACAAGCTCAGTATAACGCCGCTCTTACCACCGTGCTTGCAGTGTCCTTTGACGAAATACATGCAGATCTCCGTTTTCTCTGAGAGAACACACACACACACACACACACACGTCTGTAAGTGACTTTTAGGCAGAATTTTTCCTAATATTGCGTTCTTGTATTTAAAAGATAAGGAAGCGTGTTTCCACCAGTGAATAAAAAAATTTAACGGTAATTGCAAATTTTTATCTCACAATTTTTTTTTTTATGAGTGAGAATTGCGTGATATAAACTGAGAAAAAAAGTCAATTGCATTATGTAAACCCAAAATTCACAAGAAATTTTTTTTTTTTATTTCTCACAATCCTGACTTACAAATGCTAATTTATACTGAATTTATATTAAGCAATTCTAAGAAAATACAATTCTCACTTTTTTCTCGCAATTGCGAGTTTATATATCACAATTCTAATTTTTATCCAACTCACAAATATAACTTTATATCTCACAATTCTGAGAAAAGAAGTCAGCATTGGGAAAGAAGTCAAAATTGCGATATATATAAACTTTTTGCAATGTCGCAATTCTGACTTTTTTTCTCGCAGTAGGAAAAAAAAGTCAGAATATTAAGAAAAATATTCAGAATCGCAAGTTTATTTCTCACAATCCAGACTTTATAATTAGCAAATGCAAACTTAACAAACAATTCTTAGACAATGCAATTTTGAATTTTTTCTTGCAATACTTAAAAAATATACACTCACAATTGCGAGAAAAAAGTCCAAATTGCGATATATAAACTTACATTCGTGAGAAAAAAGTTTGTCACAATTCTGACTTTTTTCTCGCAATTGCAATTTTATATCTCGCAATTTCAACTTTTTTTCTTCCAATTGCGAATTTATTTCACAGAAGTCAGAATTGCGGAAAAAAAATCTAATTGTGTGATGTAAACTCACGAATGCAGGAAAAATTCAGAATTGAGAGTTTATTTCTCACAATTCTGACTTTAAAAATGCAAATTTATATTGAGTTTGTATGAAGCAATTCTGAGAAAATGCTATTCTGACTTTTTTCTCGCAATTGCAAGTTTATATATAACAATTCTAACTTTTATCCAACTCACAAATGCAAAATAATATCTCATAATTCTGAGAAAAGAAGACAGCATTGGGATAAAATTTAGAAATATTGAGATACATAAATTAGCATTCGCGAAAAAAGTTTTTTTTTCATTTAGGAAGTCACAATGGCGAGAGAGGTTTATTTCTCACAATCCAGACTTTATAATTCGCAAATGCTGAGTTCAAATCAAGAAATTCTGAGAAAAAAAAAAAGTTTTTCTCGCAACAGCAAGTTTATATCTTGCAATTTTGATTGAAAAAATTTAAACTCACAATTGCAATAAAAAAGTCAAAATTGCGATATATATATAAACTTGCATTCGTGAGAAAAAAGTATAAATGTTGCAATTCTGACTTTTTTATTTTCGCTATAGAAAGTATATATCTCGCAATTTTGACTTTCGTCTCACAATTGCAAATTAATCTTACAATTCTGAGAAAAGAAGTCTGCATTGTGAGAAAAACTGAATTTTTTTTTGCAAGTTTATTTCTTGCAATTTTGACTTTCTACACAATTCTTAAAAAAAAAATGTAAATTCACAATTGCGATAAAAATAGTTTTTCTTTAGTTAAGTCACAATTACATTCTTTATTCAGTGGTGTAAACGGCTCCCATTAAAGCATGTATGTGTTACCTGTGTTGTTTTGTGTTGGTCTCTGAGCCTCTTGTCCTCTGCCTGCGTTAAAACCGCTCGACGGTCTCCGGTTCTGTGCATTCGGGCCTCTCCTGGGGTTCGGTCCCGGAGCGTTCGGAGCAGAAGCTGCCTTGGAATGATGCTTCAGGACTTGGATGTTGGAGTACAGGTCCTTCATGATGGTCATGAGTTCGGCGGTGACTCCTCTGTCCTGCAGCGTCTTCATCGGATGCGGCTCGTAGAAGTCATGAGCGCGATCACAGTCGCAGGAGCCTCGCAGGTATTTCTCGCAGATGTGGAGCCTCTTACAGTTCTCTGCGTCCGGACAGCGGCCGTATTCTCCCGTGCCGTTGTTATACGAATGACACACCTGAGAAACAAGCAGCGCTTTTCAGGGCTAACTCAGAACTTGGAGTGAAATGTGTGAAATACTCACCGCTGGCAGAAGCGAGTAATCACTCTGTATTAGCAGAACGCACAGCTCCTTTACGTCCAGTGTGTTCAAACCGTGAGCGGTCAGGACTAATTCATTCTGAACCGAGAGCAGATCATGACTGAAGCGGCATCCTCGTCTGCAAGTGAAGAAAAAACATTTATTTAGAAAACAAACGTATTTGGTTTTATTTTAGGCGGTAAGATGTAGTTAGTTTCTTCATCAGGTTTGGAGAAATGTAGCATTGCATCAGTGTCTCATCAATGGATGCTCTGCAGTGAATGGGTGCCGTCAGAATAAGAGTCCAAACAGCTGATAAAAACAATAATAACACTTCCTCCAGTGAAAAAGTGTTGTCTCTCACAAGTATTTGTTTAGAGCTGTTTTGAATCTGTGCAGATTTCTCTCCTGATTCAGACCAGAACACTTTTTCACTGTTATAATGATTATAGACTTGACGATGGATCTTAATTGATTTGTTTCAGCTTTTGTCTTCTCCAGATGTAAACTGATGGACTGTGATGTTTTAATCAGACTCTTGTTCTGACGGCACCCATTCACTAGAGCATCCGCTGATGAGACACTGATGCAATGCTGCATTTCTCCAAATCTGATGAAGCTGAATGAGGTCAGCAATACATCTGAGTGATCATGTTATGAACTATGACCCCTAACAGTCCTAAAATAACCCATTTGACTGTAAACACACTCACCGTCCTCTGTCGAAGCGGCAGGAACCGAACAGAAACAACTTGCACAGATGCAGATTCGCGCATCCCGGACAGTTCTGGACCCGACACAGACGGACTCTGCTCCGGACGATCACTTTCTTCTGTCCGTTCACGAACGCCACCGTGAACGACTCGGTGCGCGCGACCAGCGACTCCAGCGCTCCACCGAACATCGACGTTAAAGCATCGTAACCGAGAGATCCGTTGTGAGCGCAGATCGTCTTCACGATCGCCTCCTCCGTCATCTTGAACTGAATCGCTTCTGGAAGTCGAGTTTCAGACCGACACGGAAATAACAGAGAGTCATGAGGAAAGGAAAACGAAACTTAGACATAAAGGAGGAGCTTTAACATCGTTATCAATCATGTGAAAGGTCGGTGACAGAACAATAAAAACGACAATCAACACTCTTAAAGCCAAAACTTCAACTTTTGTGCATTAGGAAGTGAATGTTGTGTTTACAACCATGTGCAAATCATAGCGAGGCTTTATTACTTAAAATCTGTTTAATGCGTGTTGAGATCACGTGACTCTCCTTTTCTCTGTAACTCTTTTGTTATAATGTATCTTTTCTTTCTTTCAGTTAAACATTTTTGTTCAATAATGTTTTAATTCTTTATTTTGACAGCATTTTATGATGGAAATTAATTTTTATGCAGTAATTATGATCATTTTCCCCATTTAAAATAATAATGATAATAATAATAATAATAATATAATTACTAATATTTTTATATCACTTTTCAGTTTCATGTTAGAACAGAGAAAATTTTATTTTTGGAGGCAGATTAGCGCCATCTGGTGGGAGTAACAGGAAAAACATTTCTACACAAAAATGATATAAATTCTCTAGCCGTTTTTAGACATAAATAAAAAAAATTGTATTGCATTTAATTGTGTATTTAAATATAGATTTAAACATTCTAAAAGACATATTTCTGTTTAATTTCAGTTTTTGCATTAATTTTACTGCAGTCAAACCTGACCACAGAAAGACAAATATGTTGTTATACATATTTTGTGTCAGCCCTTGATTAATGTGCACATTTTAATTACGTGTGGATCGTGAATGATTTATAGATTGCCCCCAATATATATATATATATATATATATATATATATATATTCATATTTCCCATTCATTTCCAATGGTGAACAACACACGTGGCTATTTATTTTTAACAACCATTCAAATTTATAGAATCAAGTTTTGTGGTTATCTTTAATATTTCAAAACATATTTTTGTTTTTCTGGTCTAAAATGACCTTACTTCGTGGAATTAATGAATCGTGGTATTTGTGTGATGCCTCGTTTCCGCCACTAGATGTCAGTGTGACTCCAGCAAACACTCAATACACTTTATAATGAAGCGAAGTAACGTGACAAATTTTTTTTTATATGAACAGACATATGGGGTGATTGTGGGCAACAACAGTGGGATTATAGCTTTTATCAGTCTTAAAATAAAGAAATACTTTAAAACTGAAAAAAGCGTGTGTGACAACTAGCCCCGGTGTGATCCGCAATAGTAATGCGTGTAACACCAGTGTTATCCAGCAGGTGTCGCGCGTGCATCTAAAAAAAAGAGTCGTTTACTGGAAGTTGCTAAAATGTTTAAAAATCGTGGGTTTTCATTTCATCTAAAGTTAACTGGAATAAAAAAATGCTATTAAAATATTTCTGAAAGGAATCCCTAAATGTAAACACCTGACCGAAATTTGCAGTAGCTACAATATTTTGTTGTTGTTGTTATAATCATGTATATTTAGATAAAGATGGTCAGCTATATGTCCTCTTGTATGTTTCGTTCTGAATAAAACGCAAGTTTTAAATTAGAAAGAATAAGTCAGACATTACAGTTTAATGCATTGCATCTACATCGCTTCCGTGCGTTCGTGATCAAGCCGAATAAAGCATCCGGATTAAACAGAAGCGGTGCGTGGATCCGGTGTCCGTTCAACAGGGCCGCCGCGTCCCGTGACTGACGAACGTAATCTGCGTCGCGTTTCTCTTTAAGGCGCCGCGCGCTGCCTGGAATTCACGTCACTTCGCCGCGAAGCGTCCGGATCAATGAGGTTCCGCGCTGCGCGTTGCGTCGCGCTCCTGCGAGCGACGCTTCCAGGAAGGTGTTAACCATCGCGCTGCCGCAATGTAGCGCCCGCTCGCGCGTTTACAAACAACAGAAGTTGAAGTATTCCGCGCGGGGCGAGGCCAATGGATGCGCGTTAAAATCGCCTGCGCGTCGCGAGGGGAACGTTATCCAGGGCTTTATTTCGCGGAAGAACAAGGGAGAGGAAAGTGGAAACAGAACAACTTCCTGAATTTCAACGAGACATGTCCGAGTCCCCCTCGCAGGTCATTATTAAGGTAATTCTGCCTTTTCTGTCTCGTCTCGAGTGTGTGGCGCGCGCTCGGCGTCGATCATCTGTTGCTGCGATCGATCGGGGATCAATCAAACGGGCTCTCGTGAGTTCATTCGCGCCGTGCGACGCGATGCACGCGTTCAAACCCTTCAGCTCAAGCCATCAGTGGGAAAAGTTCACAAACGAGTTCGAGAACGAGTTTCGGTGCGCGCGGGGACTTTAACCGCGTCGGGAACATTAGTTTGCATTGGTTATTTAGTAACAGGGAGCGAGCAGAAGACGAGACTTTGCGCTGAAGCACGCGTGTTATCTACCAGCGCTGCTCTTTGGCCAGCTTCCTTCAAACAGCCAGAGATCACATCCTTCTTGCACTGTTCCTCGTGCGGTTATGTTCCAGCTGTAAGACCACCTGGCCCTGATAGATAGCACACGTACATCACGGACACGACGCTTTACATATTTTTTAGAGCGTTTGCTCATTTGCAATACGTTTTACTTTCCCGTCAGATGTCAAATAGACGTTTAGAAGATGTCTTTCAGATTTAGATTGCATGTAAAACTGACATCTTTCAGATGTTTGAACACTGCAGATGCTTTCCAGATCTTTAACAGACCGCTTACAGATGTACATCTTTAAAATAGTTTGTAGAATTCAATATAAATCTTCCAGTTAAACTTAAGCCTTCTCTCTGCTGATGTATGTAGGACTTCTCCAATCATTTAGTGATCTTAAGCTCCGCCCCTGCCTGACACATGATTGCCACGCCCACATGTTAACATCCAATCAGCAACTGATGCACAGAACCAAGCCCCGCCCCATACTTGTTTTAATTTTTGATAATGCATTACTCTTGGATGTAGTGTTGTTTTTTTCCAATAATTTTCTAATAACAAGATGTTATGTAATTTAAACAATGTTTTCTCGTAATAATGAGATGGTACGTTTAAAATGCTATTTTTATGATAGTAAGTGAGATGATGTGTAAATTAAATTGATATATTTGCTAATTAAACCGACATTTTCTCATAATAACGAGATTTTGTTTTTAAAAACAATGTAATTTTTTTTATAATAGCGAGGTAATGTCATTAAAACGATAAGCTGTTTTCTTGTTAATACGAAATTTTCTCGTCATAAAAAAGTTATGTTAAAAATTATATTTTGTTCGTAATAACGTCGTTAGAATGCAAAATTTTCTCGTTAAAATTAAATTTTTTCATAATAACGAGATTTTATGTTTTTAAAAACAATATAATTTTAACAGTGAGGTAATGTGTCGTTAAAATATGTTCTCGTAAAAACTGCATCTTCTTATAACAAAATGTTATGTTAAAAATATTTTGTTCGCAATAACGTGATAAACTGTCGTTAGAATGCTACATTTTCTCGTTAAAATGGCATTTTTTCTAAATAAAGAAATGTACGTTGTTAAAATAATTTTTTTCATAATAGTTAGATAACGTGATATCTTCTTAAAAACTTTTTTTTTCATACTAACGAGATTATCTGTATTTTCTCTTTAAAACAACATTTGTTTGTAATAAAGAGCTATTATTTCATTTAAACGATAAATGTTGTTAAAACAATATAGCTACGTAATATCAAGATAATTTGCTCTTAAAGTGATAATTTCTCCTTAAAGCAACATTGTCTCGTAATATTGATGTTTTTTCATAATAACGAGATTGTGTATTTTCGCATATTAACATATTTTAATTTTTATTTCTATTGATGTGCACCACAATAATTGCGACTGTAAAGCGTCTGAATGATATCATCAGTCCGTCATATTCATGGCTGCTCTTATTGGTGCGCCTTTATCTTATTTAATGCTTGTAATTAATAATAATGAGCATTTTAATGCAAACGTGATGTGTTTGGGATTTGCATGTCCCTCCCTCTCCAGGTGTTCCTGTGACCGGCGAGAGCTTTCTCACAGTTGTAGAGACATCCACGCTCGGGTAGAGCAGCTTTGTTCAGCGCAGCCGCATGCAGATGAGCCGATCGAGCCGCGGTCTTATCACTTTAGATTTTGCATGCTTTCATTTGCACAGGCTGCTGGACATGATGATGAAAGCGTTTGAGGAAGTTTCCAGAGAACCGCTCTGTGCTTCCCGGCTCTCGGTTTTACCCTGGAAATTTCAGTTCTCAGTGCAAATGCTAGCATCGCCCTATATATGGACAGAGAGAAGGTCAACAGGAAACTGGACAGGAAATCAGCAGTGATTGACAGCAGGGAAATCACAGCAGCTGAAGAACGCTCAAATGTCTCTGGTTTCCCTTCAAGGGCCAAACATGATGATCTCAGAGCATCATCCACATGCATATTACTCATATCCACATCATTGTGCAATATAGAAGTAAGATGTTTTCTATGAGACCTGATATTAGCCTCTATAGGTAAATCACTAGATATTGATACTTAAAATTAATATACATGAGCCTCTATAGGTAAATAACTATAGATATTAATGCAAAAAAAAATTATATTCATTATCCTTTATAGGTAAATAACCATATATTGATGTAAAGATTAATATTCATTAGCCTCTGTAGGTAAATAACCATATATTGATGCTTACAATTAATATTCATGAGCCTCTATAGGTAAATAAATAGATATTGATGCTTAAAATTAATATTCATGAGCCTCTATAGGTAAATAACTAGATATTGATGCTTAAAATTAATATTCATTAGCATTTATAGGTAAATAACTAGATATTAACTTGATATTGATGCTTAATTCATATTCATTAGCCTTTATAAGTAAATAACTAGATATTAATGTTAAAAATACATATATTCATTAGCCTCTATAGGTAAATGACTAGACATCCGTTAGTATCGATTAATATATTAATAGAGAAATCACATCAGCTCTAAAGTTATATAACTAGAAATGTATTCATATTGATTGATATTCATTAGCCACTTTAGGAAAACAATAAGATATTCATTTATGTTCATTAGTATTCATAATCATCAGCAATACGTAAATTGTGGGTAATGAATGTTATTATTGATTAATATTCATTAGTCATAGTAAGTAAACAGCTAGATCATTAATTTTATTTAATGAATATTTATTACATTTTAATTAGTGTTATTTTTTAATATTCATACTTAATATTAAGTACAAGTAGAAAAGTCACTATAGTAAGACATCTAGTTATTTATTTGTATTAATATTCATGAGCCACTATAACACTTTATCTGTTAGTATTAATTGACATAAATTAGCAGCAGACAAACAATACAAATATTTGTAATTACGATAACTTTACAGTAATATAATAATAATAATACCATTTCGGATGTATTGCACTCGAGTTCGTGGTCTTACGTTACAAACGAGCTGGATAATGTTCATCAGATGACCCCCGCTTGACCTTTGACCTGTCTGCGGGGTCACTGAGCATCAGTGAGCAGCTTCACGTGGCTCTCTGTGTTTGTTCTGAGCAAAACAACTCTGAAGGAAGTTCAGGACCTTGTGTGTGTGTGTGTGTGTGTGTGTGTGAGAGAGAGATCAGCAGCACAAGCACACAGTGACCGATATCTAACGGGTCTGTAGTAACCCGTGTGTGTGTGTGTGTGTTCAGCAGGAGAGGAGTGCTTTCAGTCCATCCGCGAGCCCATTGCCGAATTCCACTTCCTCACCCGGCCATGTCCCGCCCTCTTCAGCTAACACCAGGACAGAAGAGGAACCGACCAGACTGCCTACACACCTGCGTGAGTGA
>NC_068374.1:35590749-35630749 GCF_023724105.1 Carassius gibelio | reverse complement strand
TATGATTATTATAATGTTTTATAATATTGCTTAATATTCTTTATATAGAAACAATATTTTAAGTTTATTGAAAAATACACACACTCACACCGAGACACACACTCACACTGAGACACACACACACACACACACACACACACACAGAGAGAGACCCACGCACACACACACACACACACATGGGTGTGCATACACTCAAACTCTCTGATTGGTGGAAATGTGCAGAGCATTCACACATGATCGCAGTCACACAGTGGAGGATTGTGGGTAAAGTGTTTAATCAGGACTGAGACAGGGCCGTTGTCACTTGAGGAAGTTGAATGTTGGGTAAACGGCTGATAAGGAAGTGCTGTGCGTAATCGAGCCGCAACCGTCACCTGCTCAAACCAGGAATTTCCCTCCTGTGAGCAGAAACTGAGAACTGAGACGTGTGTGTGTGTGCGCGTGTGTGTGTGTGTGTGTGCGTGTCTCTGTGTGTGTGTGTGTGTGTGCGTGTCTCTGTGTGTGTGTGAGTGTGTGTGTGTCTCTGTGTGTGTGTGTGTGTGTGTGTGTGTGTGTGTGTGTGTGTGTGTGTGTGTCTCTCTGTGTGTGTGTGTGTGTCTCTCTGTGTGTGTGTGTGTGTCTCAGTGTGTGTCTCAGTGTGTCTCTGTGTGTGCATGTATGTGTGTGTGTGTGTGTCTCTGTGTGTGTGTGTGTGTGTGTGTGTGTGTGTGTGTGGTGACTTCCTTCTCGAGAATCATTTCCTTGAGGTTCTTTCAGGAAGCTCGCTCAGTTTTGATGAGACAACATGAAGACGGACGACTTCCTTCAGATGATTGACAGTCGTCTCGTGTGTGTGTGTGTGTGTGTGTGTGTGTGTGTGTGTGTGAAGAGTGTGTAATGAGAGTAGACAACAATATATACATGTTTATTTTGTATAATTCATTAAAATATTCACAACCATTTTTCTGTTTATTCAGTTAAATTTCTTCTGTTTGTTTCCTTATTTTATGTCAGTGTCATTTTGCACACGTCAGGTGTGTGTGTGGGGGGTTTCCTGCGTCAGCAGCGGTGAGTGACGTGTGTGTGTGTGTGTGTGTGCTCTGACTGACAGGTGATGTTCTGTACGAGCTCCTGCAGCACATCCTGAAGCAGAGGAAGCCGTCCCCGTTCTTCCCCATCGGCTCCTTCCTCTCGCTGAACGACGCTCCGCTGCAGACGCACAAACACGAAGGTGAGCTGCTCTTCTTCTTCTGTGAGCGAGGGTTGAGTCTGAAACACTGGAGTTCAACACCATCCCGGAGGAAGTGTCTCTCTGGAATATTGACAGAAGAACCGGTCGGACGAGGAAGCGCTGCTGGAGTTAAACAAGCGTTTGACGAGTGTAAAAAAAGACAAACAACAGGAATATATGAGAAGACTTCCTGAAACACGAGCACACACGTCACATGATGCATCTGAACGTGTGAACGCAGGTGTCTGGGATCCTCTAGTGGCTCAGATCCATCACGGTTCCACCTCGATAATAATCAGAAATCTTTCTTGAGAATATTATTCTGATTTCTGAAGATCATGTGACACTGAAGACTGGAGGAATGATGCTGAAAATACAGCGGAGCATCACAGAAATACATTACACTTTAACACAGATTCACACAGAAAACAGATGTTTATATTAGAATAATATTTCACAATTTTTACTGTATTTTTTAATCAAATAAATCCAGCCCTAGTGAGCAAAAGAGACTTTTCACAAACATTTTTAAAAAATCTGTATTTTAGTATTTTAATATCATTCAGATACTTTTGTATATATATAAATTTTAGCTGATTTTAATAATTTAGTTTTGTCATTTTACCCAATTTATTTTCATCTTTTAATGTTTATATGGTTTGTATTTCAGTTTCAGCTTATTTTAGCACATGAAGTAAAACTAAATGCAATTGTTGGCGGCTATCTGAAATAATAATAAAATCAATGGTTTTATTTCGTTTAAAACTACAGTGGGCATAGCAATGAAAAATACAAATACAAAATAAGTGTATTTCTATAGTCTGTGGAAGGTGTAGCACCAGTTAAAAATTCGGCCAATCACATTCCTCGGCCCGAGGGCTACGATAGGCTGATGTATTTGTATCAATATGCAATGTTATTATTGTAACATCATGCGCTTTGTACTGTAATGTTTCTGAGTGGGACGTGAGGTCATCAGGAGGAGGCGTGGCCTTGGAGACTGATTTGCAGGGAGGGTGGGATCTTACGTTTTCTTTAGTTTGTTTCATGTGGTTTGACTGTAATAACCCTGAACAGTGATGTGTATTGAATGTGATGTTGACGCTCTCTCTGCATCTTTCAGAAACGGTACGCCGGCCGCCGCGCGGCACAGAGACTCATTCCCTGCAGCCGCCCACCATCGAGCTTCGCCATCGCTCGCGGTCGCCCCATCAGCTGCCCGTGCCGCTGCGCTCGGCCGAGGACCTCCAGCAGGCGTCCTCACAGCTGCCCGACAGCAACCATCACCTGCCGGAGGACGTGTACCCGCTGTCTGTGTCTCCGGCCGCGGCTAACGGGCACTGCGTGCTTCCCCGTGACCCCCCGCGGCCCGCCAGCCCGTGTCAGGAGGAGGCGGCTCCACCGCGCGTCATCCAGCTCATGCCTAGCGCCATCATGCACCCGCTAATGAGTCCGGGCCGCGGGCACACGGCGGGCGACTTCAGGCACGGACGCGGCACGCCGCAGGAAAACGGCCGCGAGGGCAAAGGTCAACAGCACAACGCCGTTCACTACGCCTCTCACAGCCTAAACCTCGCGGCTCACCAGCTCCCCCTACAGGACGAGCGCCACTACCGCAACCACATCATCATGCCTGTCTCGCCCCCCGAGGAGCAGGCCACGCCCATCGGCCGCATCGCAGGTGAGACCCTGCCCCCTCTCATCTGATTGGTCCGTGATAGCTGGGTGTGATTGTGACTGTGGTGTGATGTGTCAGACTGCAGGCTCCTGTGGGATTACGTCTATCAGCTTCTGTCGGACAGTCGCTACGAAAACTACATCCGCTGGGAGGACCGCGAGACCAAAGTGTTCCGCATCATGGACCCCAACGGCTTGGCTCGCCTGTGGGGGAACCATAAGGTACCAGACATCAGGAAAACCTGCTGGATTTACTTCGGAATAAAAAATAACTATAATAAAATAAAATCATTAAATTAAAATACATTTAAATAAACAATTAAAAATGTTAAATATAATATTGACTATTAAAATAAACAAAGTTTCATATTACAAATAAATAATACAAATGTAATAATTGTTTTTAGAAATTAAGAGATTAAGAAATTTCAATCATGAGCATAAAATAAATAGAAAATTAACGTTTAATTACAAATGTAAATAATCAAATATTAAAAATAATAAACTAACTATTAAATTAATATTTGAATGAGTTAAAAAAATTAAAATAGTTTAATATGACAAATTAAATATAAATTAAATTCAAGTTTATTTGTATAGGGCTTTTTACGATACAAATCATTGCGAAGCAAAATTACATTTCTTCAGTATTTAATAGTCGCTTATAAGTGCTGACTATGTGCATATGACAGCAATTTTCAGAAAAAATAATACAAGACAATAGTTCACAAAAAAATGTCAAAGTTAATTTAAATATTACAATTATTCATTAGAATACATTAAAGAACTTAGGATGTGTTCTTGTAGAACTTTAAATGTAAATGTACATTTAAAGAAATATAAAAAATAAAATGGAAAATAAATAATAAGCAAGTAGTCATTAAAAAAATACATCAATATTAATAAAATTTGTAAAATGTGGAATAGCCTTGGAAATTACTATAGTGAATAGAAAACGACATCGTTTTTATTTTTTTAATTTAAACTTTAAGTAATTTTTTTTTTAAATATGTATATAGTTCTTATTTTTTTAATGTCTAGATTATTGATATTAAGTTAAAGTTTTTAACTTAAGTTGTTTTAATAATTTAATTAAGCAAAAAAATGTGATTATTATTTTTTTTTTTATTTTTTTTTTTTTTTATTTCAGTAAATTTAGTAGTTTTAGTTTAGGATGCTGGTTCTGTCCTCTTCTGAAGTGAGTCTGATCTGTTCACATCAGTGTTGTGATGTGTTGCTCACACAGAACAGAACCAACATGACGTATGAGAAGATGTCGCGAGCGCTGAGACACTACTACAAACTCAACATCATCAGGAAGGAGCCGGGACAGAGACTGCTCTTCAGGTCAGGACCGTTGCTTTCACTAACACACGTCATGCGTGACCCGGCACATGTTAACACGAGTGTGTGTGTGTGTGTGTGTGTGTGCGCGCCGCAGGTTCATGAAGACCCCAGACGAGATCATGAGCGGGCAGACGGAGCGTCTGGAGCACCTGGAGTCAGACACAGACGATCAGATCTACGTGAAGGAGGAGTGCTGAGCCGAGACGCTCCACACCATGAACTTCTGAAGCCACAGATGCCTCGGTCCGTCTGACCTTTGACCTCTGTGTGACCTCCAGACCACGGAGGATCTGCACTGCACTGCTCTCAGTCTGTCGAACCCCTCCTACTCGCTGTTTTTATAGTCTTCTACTTCAGCAAACTTCACGGTGACAATCATTTTAATGACAAACGATGCTCTTTTACAAATCAGATCTAGAAATTGTTGGTGCAGCTTTTTTCTCTTTGGTAAGTATATTGTACGAAGATCTGTCGCGATTTGTATAAACATGGGATGACTAGAATGCTGGTGAAAATGTGATTCAATTCTACAATAAATTTTACTGAGTGACACAGGTGTGTGTACTGAATGTATTTGCTGTGTGTGTGCATTTGAGAGTGTGTGTGTGAGAGTGAGTGCATGTGAGAATGAGTGTGTGTGAGTGAAAGTGAACGTGTGCGCGCGTGTATGTGAGTGACAGAGAATGTTTGTGCGCATGCGTGTGTGTGTGACTGACAGAATGTGTGTCCTTGTAGAAAGCTAAAGCTAGTGTTGGTTTAGGTTTGTTTATAGCTCACTAGCTTTTACACAAGTCGTTTTGTAGGTAAACGCTTCCTGGTTTTTCTTTCAATTTCCACACGAACACTTTTTCGTGCTGAGAAACTCGTGTAGAGAAAATAAGCGTCGAATCGCGCGCAGAACCAGACGCGTCCGCGTGATGGCGCCAAACCTCCAGTCATCAATCAACAACAGTCTGTCACCACGAACAGTGATTCTAGAGTCAAAAACACCAGGATTGTGAAAAATCGCCATGATAGTACATTAATGTCTAAATTATTAGTATAAGAATAGACTAAATATGTTAACAGGGATCACACACATCACACAATAACACCTATTGGACATTTATGGTCCGAGATAACGGCTGTTCAAAGTTATCATCAAAAATTATTTCTTTAAGATGTCAGTTTTACATTCATTCTAAATCATAAAGACATCTTCTAAACATCTATTTGACATCTGATAGGAAACTATTTGCAGACGTCAAATAGACGTCTCTGAGATGGACGTGCTGTCAGGGTAATAAAAACAGTTTAGAGATGGATTATTTGATAACTGACAACATTATATGTTTTGTTTTAGACCTTAATTTGACGTGCCACAATATGGTGCGTTTCGGTTTACTTTTGAGGCATGTTTTGTTTATTATTAGTGTCATAACAACATAATTCAGTGGTATATTTGTCCAGCATTCCTGACATTATCCAGTAACGTTATGTTCATCTGATGTGTCTATACCCCGACTTGTCTGAGAACGTTCAGAGAACATTTAAAACATGTCGTAATGTTTATTGGTAGATGAAACATTAATGATATTTCAACCGAGATGTAAAAAAAAGAAAAAGAAAAAATTATATTGGATGTTTTGAACATTCAAAATTGTTAAATTGTTAAACCTTCCAAAGCAACGTTGTAATTGAAACGTTGACTATTACATCAAAACGTTCCTGCTATTTTTCTGGGGTAGCTTTAGAGTAATGTAAATGCATTGTAGTTGTGTGTGTGTGTGTGTGTGTGTGTGTGAGAGAGAGAGAGACAGGTTTGACTGTGTGTATTCCAGTCAGTGTGTGTGAAGCTCGGGGAAGAGCTGCATCTGTTTCTCTCTCTCCATCTTTTTTCTTTTTTGACTTCAATTTTTTTTACGGCTCATAATTAACATCACAATTTATTCAAACTGGAGACGCGGGAAGCGCCTCGCGGAATAATCTCGTTTTTTCAGCTCTGTGACGGTTAGTGACGGTTGGGCGCTCAATTCGCGCGCGGATCTGAATCATGTGAAGCACCGCTGACTGAACCGAACCCGAACCCGAACTCGAACCGAGAGGAAGTGGAACCCTGGATCGATCAGACCCTGACCCCTGTCGCACTGATCGAGCTGATCGGATGGATTGATCCGGAGCGCCAGGTACGAGCTCATTCATGCCGCTTCTTCTGTCACTCCGAATACAGACACAAAAACAGCCTAGCATTATAACAACGAGTTAGAATTGGATTATTGATGGATTATTACGGACAGCACCATCAGTTTTGCTTTAGACATTTTTGCTAACATATAAAACGCCTTTAATTAATTTGTCTTAGTACAAATACAAAAACTGCCGTGGATAATTTCTGGTTACCATGGTTTAACTACATTAACCATGTTTTGTTTTTGTAGTTTAATTTGGTTTAACTACAGTAACAATGTTTTTTTAATTATTATTATTATTATTTGTAATAAAAAAGTGGTTAATGTTCGTAAAGGACAATTGATGTGTAGTTCAATATAGTTTGTTTTGATGATTCCCATTTTTGTTTATATAAATATACAGTATAATAGTTCAGTATCATAGTGTTTGTCCAGGATACATCTGATGAAGTGGAGTGCACTTGTCTAGATAGCATTAATGCACAAATGACTAAATAAACAATTTTTAAAAAATGGTTTTGCAAACAGATTTTTGTAGAAGTACTGTGATAGCACCATAATAACACAGTATTTTGAAGAATCGTAATAACCTGTTTTTTTTTTTTTTTTTTTTTTTTTTTTTTGTAAATGATGAATTAATTTGTATTTATTTTATTGCATTGCAATATAGGTTTGAGAGTTTGCATATATTGTGAATATATCAGGAGTCAGAGACTGGGAATGTAAAGGTTCGCGAGCTAGTAATTCATATTCAATCCTAAGCAGTCTTTCCATGTCTTTCCAGTTAATCAATTCAATTCCAAAACAGTGAAATACAGAACACATGCAGATTTCCAGAGAACATGATTAATACAGTAGTTAAAAATAACTAAATAGTCATTATTTTCATCAAATTAGTTAATTCTGGGTGAACTAGATGATGACAAATTTAGGTTAAAAAAAAAACCCTGTGGGAATTTTTTTGGGAATGTTTCTAAAATGTTGAAACGTCCAGTTCTCTTGCGTCATTACAATTTTAAAGGCTACAAAAAAAGTTTCTAACATTCTACTAACTTATTATAACGTTATTTCAACGTTTATTTTTGATAGTCTAAGAACGTCAAAATGTATTGTTTTCTTGCGGGATTATAACGTTATTTAAAGGTTACAAAAATGTTTCTTAAAACATTCATCAAATACAAATAACATCATAACGTTTTGATCTCATAATGTTTTCGCTTACATTTATGAGAACATATCAAACACAACTAGAATGTTCCATAAGCATTACTTCAAGAGCGGTTTGTCATAACTTTTATAAAAGTGTTTTATAAAACATTGTTCTCACATCCAGCGTGTGTTTTCTGTCCGCTGAGCTTCAGAAAGCTGGATAACTGGATTCATTTAGAGTAAACGAAGAGCGTGAGTTTATCAGGACAGTCAGGCTGAATTTAGATTTTTAACAAAATTGATTAACAAACATTGTAATTTTAAGTTTTTGGGTCACACTTTTATTGGGTCACACTTGAATCCTTTAAAAGTGATGCTCTTTCTGCAGAAAATTTAGCTGCTGGCACACTACTGTTATGAGGGAAAATACGACTGGTGAGAGCCTGCAAACTAGCTATTCAGGGACTGTAATATTAGTCTGTAATAACATCGACAGACTAAAAACAGTACGGCTAACCATCTAATCATAGAAAAACTTGATACCAAAAACAAACATTCAAATGATTTATATTGTGGGTGAGTTAGTTAGTTCTTGCGTTGTAAGTAGTGTTGCGGAGAGTCACTTTAAAAAGTAATGTGTAACAATATTGTGTTACTCCATCAAAAAGTAACTGATTACATTACTTAGTTACTTTTTAATGGTAATGCATTACGTTACTTTTGTATCACTTTTTGTCTCCTGGACAGGGCTTGTTTGTTTGAAAAGTTACATTTGTCCCAAACGCCCTTTCACAACAAAAGTGAAATTAATTAACAATGTAACCTTGTATACTTATTTGAAAAAGTAACTAATATTTTAATTGTGAATTTAAAAGTAAAGCGTTACTTTACTAGTTACATAACTTGTTACCCTCAACACTGTTTTTTTTTCACCACAAGAAAACTATTTGTTTAGTTTTAGTAACGTTCCTACAATGTTTTAAAACCCAAATTTTTCATGTGGAGGACAGACTATACCATAATTATGCTTGAGACCATATGTTCAATCAAAAGTCACACATTCGTCTATTGTTTGGTGATATGACCAAAATAATATTCACGTCACATATCTGCTGTAGTTTATGTATTTACCGTCTTTCAGCTGGAGATTATGTGCTTGTTTAAAATGAGCTGTGATGAGATACAGGACGAACAGAGAAAGCAAACCCTTGTTGTTAATCAGCTGTCAGAAATACAGACGCACAGCTTCATTTCGGATGGATGAATCAGATTCTGCTGTAGATTAGAGCGCGTCCAAACACTTGTGTGTTATAATTAAAGCTCAGTTCAGCGTAAAGGGCTCATGTCGGTTAATAAGATGATTTAAGGTTGTTATTAAACCGCTATAACTTCTGTGCACTGAAACGATTTGCAGATTGACTTTGACACAGTTTTCGGGTTAGAAATACTAGTTAATAACAGAAATAATCATTAAGTAACAGCAAGTAACATCATGAATAAAAAGTAAAGTTTGGAAGTAGAAAAACTAAAATATTGTTTTCGCATAAAACCTAATCCTCTCTTTTCAAATAAAGCTGATGTTCATTCACAAACATTTAGATCTTTTCATATTTAGTTAATTTCATCTTTAATGTTTTAATGCTAAAAGAGTAATGATGAACATCTGAAACATCTTCGCTCCAGAATAGTTTTGTTTGTTGTGTTTATAAAGTTTTTTGGTGGTTAGAAAAATGTTTCCTAAAACATTCCTCTAACTTTATATTCACCCATAACTACCGTTTTATGAACGTTTACTATCCTATGAACATTGAAATGTCCAAAAATTCTTGTCTTGAACGTAAACGTTATTTAAAAATTACAAAATTGTTTCTTACATATTATTAAAACAGTTATTTTAACCAAAATGTAACTGAATAAAACTTTTCTTACAACAATCTATCAAGCATATTTTACGCAAAATATACAATTATTTGAACAGTTTTAAAAACAATATTCTAAGAACTTTAAAATGTCAAGTTTTAGAACGTTATTTAAAGGTTACAAAGTTTCTTAGAACATTCAGCGGTTTATAGTTTCACCTAAAACATTATTATTAAGTGTTTATTATAGTATAGACACATTATTGGAGATGACTGATATCTTATGTAGCATCTGCTGAACTGTTATAAAGATCTCATTGATTTACATTTCAGGTATCAAAATTTCATCTTATAAATATCTGCATCTTCAGCAACTCTCTGAATAAAACTGAGCTGTTTTTCCTCCATATTCTCACTCTATCAGACTATATGAGCCATTAAAGCCTGATGATCAAACATGATGGATGTGCTGGAGTCGGTTCAAGTCTGGTTTCTGGTCTGGGCTTAAGTGCAGATCTCTTATATCATATATGACTTGTTTTGCAGTCTTCCTCATTTAGAGAAACTCCTCTGCTAAATGTACTCTGGAAGCACTCTGATCGTTTTCTGCTGTGTAGAGAGAGTCCGTGCGAATGGTTGAGTAGATCAATCAAACAGAAAATGTGTCCTTTTACGAGAGAAGCACTACTTTAAACTCTAAACTTCCAGCTAACAGGAAAAGTTCACTTTTACTTGATTTCTTATTTTAAATAAATGTTAGGACAAAACGTTCTTAAAGTAATTTTTATAGAACTTCTCAGAGAAACCATTCTTGGAACAACATTCTCAGAACATCCTCAAGTGTTTTTGTACGTGATGAACGTTTTCCTAATGTTGAGAGTAAAGAGTTGACATAATACTAAAAAAATGAATGTTCAAGTGAAAATTATTAGTTATTAGAATACTGGGGGAAAAAAACTATTTTGACATTTCAGGAACATTTTAAAACGTAGTTCCCACAGTGTTTTTATAACCAGAAGTAGAGCTGCAAAAATCATCACAGACTCCACCCACCCCAGTAATCATCTCTTCACTTTGCTGCCATCTGGTAAGCGCTTCCGTAGCCTGATGGCAAAAACCGAGAGACTCAGGAGGAGTTTCTTCCCCCAGGCCTCAGGCTCTTAAACTCTAAACCCGCTTCCTAACATCCTTATGCCTCCACTTAATGTTCACTTTATCTTTTTACTTTATTCTATACCTCAAATAGACACACTGACAGTGTCACCCTGTTTTGCTCATTTGCTTCTTGTACATTCCTGTGTATCTTAATATTTATGACTACAGTAAAATGCATATATGCACATTGTACATCCCTGTACATCTTAATATTTAAGACTACAGTTTACATTCATGCACATTATTTTGCATTCTATATTTAATTCTACAATATACATTTTTTATATTTTATTCTTATATTTTTATTGTTTACTTTTATTTCATTCTTACATTGCTTTATTTATGTATATTTTCATCTGTGTTGTTTTCTTTAATAATCGCACTGTCCATGGAGCGGACCTGACTCACATTTCACTGCTGGTTATATATGCTATATATAACTTTCTATCTGACGAATAAAAATCTTGAATCTTGAATCTTAACCTATATTTTTTGGGCATGTGGTAATCGCAAGCTTGAAAACTCTTGAAGGTCTAGATGTCTCTGAAACGAGTGTCTGAAGCGAATCTCTGAAGCGAATCTCTGAAGCGAGTCTCTGAAATGTCTCTGAAACGAGTCTCTGAAGCGAGTCTCTGAAGCGAATCTCTGAAGCGAGTCTCTGAAGCGAGTCTCTGAAATGTCTCTGAAGCGAGTCTCTGAAATGTCTCTGAAACGAGTCTCTGAAGTGAATCTCTGAAGCGAGTCTCTGAAGCGAGTCTCTGAAGCGAGTCTATGAAGCGAGTCTCTGAAGTGAGTCTCTGAAGCGAGTCTCTGAAATGTCTCTGAAGCGAGTCTCTGAAATGTCTCTGAAACGAGTCTCTGAAGCGAATCTCTGAAGCGAGTCTATGAAGCGAGTCTCTGAAGCGAGTCTCTGAAATGTCTCTGAAGCGAGTCTCTGAAGCGAGTCTCTGAAGCGAATCTCTGAAGCTAGTCTCTGAAATGTCTCTGAAGCGAGTCTCTGGTGGGGGTGGTGTTGGCGCAGCTAAATGAATAAATGTAAATGTAAATGTCTCTGAAGCGAGTCTCTGAAATGTCTCTGAAGCAAGTCTCTGAAGTGAATCTCTGAAGTGAATCTCTGAAGTGAATCTCTGAAGTGAATCTCTGAAGTGAATCTCTGAAGTGAATCTCTGAAGCGAGTCTCTGAAGCGAGTCTCTGAAGCGAGTCTCTGAAGCGAGTCTCTGAAGCGAGTCTCTGAAGTGAATCTCTGAAGCGAGTCTCTGAAGCGAGTCTCTGAAGTGAATCTCTGAAGCGAGTCTCTGAAGTGAATCTCTGAAGCGAGTCTCTGAAATGTCTCTGAAGCGAGTCTCTGTGGGGGTTGGTGTTGGCGCAGCTAAATTAATAAATGTAAATGTAAATGTCTCTGAAGCGAGTC
Organism: Carassius gibelio; assembly: GCF_023724105.1. Lineage (NCBI taxonomy): Eukaryota > Metazoa > Chordata > Actinopteri > Cypriniformes > Cyprinidae > Carassius > Carassius gibelio. The sequence continues at coordinate 35,618,772 of NC_068374.1, read as the reverse complement.
TCTGAAGTGAATCTCTGAAGCGAGTCTCTGAAGCGAGTCTCTGAAGTGAGTCTCTGAAGCGAGTCTCTGAAGCGAGTCTCTGAAGCGAGTCTCTGAAGCGAGTCTCTGAAGCGAGTCTCTGAAGCGAGTCTCTGAAGCGAGTCTCTGAAGCGAGTCTCTGAAGCGAGTCTCTGAAGCGAGTCTCTGAAGTGAGTCTCTGAAGCGAGTCTCTGAAGCTAGTCTCTGGTGGGGGTGGTGTTGGTGCAGCTAAATGAATAAATGTAAATGTAAATGTCTCTGAAGCGAGTCTCTGAAGCGAATCTCTGAAGTGAATCTCTGAAGCGAGTCTCTGAAGCGAATCTCTGAAGCGAGTCTCTGAAGCGAGTCTCTGAAGTGAATCTCTGAAGCGTATCTCTGAAGTGAGTCTCTGAAATGTCTCTGAAGCGAGTCTCTGGTGGGGGTGGTGTTGGCGCAGCTAAATGAATAAATGTAAATGTAAATGTCTCTGAAGCGAGTCTCTGAAGCGAGTCTCTGAAGGGAGTCTCTGAAGCGAGTCTCTGAAATGTCTCTGAAGCGAGTCTCTGAAATGTCTCTGAAGCGAGTCTCTGAAGCGAGTCTCTGAAGCGAATCTCTGAAATGTCTCTGAAGCGAGTCTCTGAAGCGAGTCTCTGAAGCGAGTCTCTGAAGCGAATCTCTGAAGCGAGTCTCTGAAGCGAATCTCTGAAATGTCTCTGAAGCGAATCTCTGAAGCGAGTCTCTGAAGCGAATCTCTGAAGCGAATCTCTGAAGCGAATCTGAAGCAGCTCTGGCTGAAGAAAGTGCTGCTTCAGAGAATCTTCATGTTCGTCAGATTGAATTCTGAGAGACGTAATGAAGATGAATAACACGATGGAAATGAGCGGCGATGAAGGAACCGACAGCCTCATTTTGAACCAGACTAGATTCCCAGTTTAATAATTCTTCCTGCTGATGCGTGTGAGTTTATTAATGTTTTCAATAGTCCAAACTTTAACGGCATGTTCTCTTGTTCGGCATAAATTATGCAGATGTCCTGAGGGTTTGCAGTACAACACAGAGGCCTGAATTAAAGATGAAGAGCTTTTAGAATAAAACACACAATTAGAAGCGGCTCGTTCCTCTCTGACACATTCTTAATGAGAAAATAAGTCTGCGTTCCTCCGGCGCTCGAGTGGAAGACTTTAAGCTCATTCAATCAGGAGGTGAGACTGTATGAAGACGCTTGAAAGCAATTACGCACCATTTATGAGTATGAAATTAACAAATATTAGTACGACTTCAGATTTAGTGTTTAACAGATAACTCATGTTGTAGTAAAAGCTTACCTTTAAAATTAAATGTAAATGTTGTTACAGTATCAGCACATCCCCTTTATTTACATTTACATTGACTCCTGCAAATGAGGCTTGCGTTCTCTCTCTCTCTCTCTCTCTGTGTGTGTGTGTGTGTGTGTGCAGGATGAGCATGAGGGATCTTCAGGAAGTCCTCACTCAGGTCCTGCTGCTGGTTCTCCTCCTGGGATCTCCAGCACACTCCAGGGAACATCAAGGTGGGTTTCAAACCTGAATCACACGCAGCATTCTACGGATTTATATATTATTATTATTATTATAGTTTTGATTAATTTTTACTAATTAGTGATTTATCAAATTTATATAATATGCATTTTATATTTATTGAAAATGTATAATAAAATTTTAATTAGTTTTTATTTTATATTTTCATTTTATTATATTATTATTTTTATTTAAATTACAAAAAAAAAACATTTATTTCCAGTTAGTTATTTTAGTGTTGTTGTTTTTTTTAATTTTTTTCATCTAGTATTTATATTTAATTTAATTTCAGCTTTATTTTAATTAGCAGTAATGTTTTCAATAGTTTTAGTCTACATTTTCTCTGTAAAGTGCTGTTCTTCCTCTGTATTTTTGTCTTGTTTTCCAGTACAAACAACTCTATATTATTAAATCAAGACACATTTAGTGGAGAAGCAAAATGACTGAAGATATTCAGAAAAATTATGTGTAAAACAAGAACAAATATGAGTTGAGAAAAATAATTTTATTTTCCCTTTGAATTAATTAAAAGGTTTTGTGAACCCTGGTATTTTTTATTTTTTTTTCAAATTAAGCTCATTTTGATAAATACCTTTTCTGTCATATTGCTTCACCTGTGAATCTTAATTGAAGGATTCTTCGATATCTGGAAAAAATGTTTGCAGTGTAGTTATAGACATGGTTTGTCACCCTTTTTAAAACCCTTTTTTAATTAGTTTTCATTTTTATATTTTCTTTTATTGTTATATTTTTGTTGTAATTATTGTAATTTCTTTTAAATATATATACATATTTTTTTTAATTTTGTAATTTTTTTAAATATTTATTTTGGGTTTTTTTTTACTACGATGAGTGTTTATTGTGATCAAGTGCTATTTTATTATCATTGCCATTGTGTTTTTTTATTGTTACAAAATGTATCAGTTTTTCAAGTATTTTTGGTGGAAGGTTTTATTTTTTTTATTTTTATTTTTTTAATATATATAAAAATATTTTTTGACTACAATGATGATTATGATCCAATGCTATTTTAGTATATACTTATTAATTTTTTGAGCTTGTTTTAATATTAATATATATATTTTTTTAAATCATTGTTTTTAGTAGTTTTATTTATATTTTCAATTATTTGCATTCTTTATATTTTTTGTTTTAATTTTAGCTTTATTGTATGTTTTATTTCTTTTTCAAATAGTTTTTGAATTTATTTTTCTATTTTTACTCTATAATTTATATGAATTAGTATTTTATTTATTTCAGTGCATCAGGTTCCTCTACAGTAGGTGAAATGAGCAGTGTTCTGCGTGTGTGTAGTATTAGTCTGGTGTAAGGCAGTAGTGTTGTTGTGTTGTGTTGCAGTGGTGCGGATGGGAGCGTGTGAGGTGGTGGCTTTACACCGATGCTGTAATAAGAACAAGATCGAGGAGCGTTCGCAGACCGTCAAGTGCTCGTGTTTCCCGGGACAAGTGGCAGGAACCACTCGAGCGGCTCCGTCCTGCGTAGACGGTTCGTAAAACACAGTCTGTGATCCACGAGAACAAGACGAGCTGTGATTTATCTTGTTCTGTGTGTGTGTGTGTGTGTGTGTGTGTGTGTGTGTGTGTGTTCAGCCTCTATCGTCCAGCAGAAGTGGTGGTGTCAGATGGATCCGTGTCTGGATGGAGAGGATTGTAAAGTGCTGCCGGATCTCAAAGGCTGGAGCTGTGCTACGGGGAATAAGATCAAGACCACGAAGGTATGAAGCTCCTCAGAAAACACAGTACAGTACCACGATCTCAAACATCTTCTGCTTTGTGCATCATTTAAAACACTGTTAATAAACACATGAAATGTTATCTGGTCTTTAATGACATTAGCACAAAAGCATGATCAATGTTTCAGTTTGTTTTAAATGTTACTATTGTTTCAGAGAACATTCAAAAGTAACGTTCTCATGATGTTCGTGAAATGATACAATGTTCACATTCAAATGAAACTTTTAAATGAAACACTAAACTAATGTCTTCATTTCCCATGTTACACACGGCACAGATCTCCTCAGACCGGGATCAGCTCTGGTGAGCGCTGGAACCTGATCAGGTGACCGGCCTTCATCATCATCATCATCTTCATCATCATCTTCATTATCATCATCATCATCATCACACACAACAAAAGGGGCTTGAAACTTCTAGAAGAGTTACTCGTGTAATTCTGGAATCAGCAGCGCGTTTATCTTTCTGACAGAATATATCACCATCTTTATCACACTTTCTGGATGAAATTATGTAGAACTCAAAAATGATGTGCTTTATAGTCATTCTGTTCACAAACACCGTGTTTCAATAAATGTGTAGATATTAATTATATAAAAATTTACAATTAAAATTAAAAAAACTAAATAAGTACTTGCCAAAAATGTAAATAATAATTAAACAACAGTCAAATTAAAATGAAGAAAAAAAACACTTGCTAAACATTGTAAAATTAATTATATAAATAATGTACAATTTAAAAACAAAACAAAAACTTGCTACAAATGTAAATAGTAATTAAATAAAAAATGTAAAATTAAAATTAAATGCTTAAAATGTACAATTAAAATAAAAACAAAATAAACACTTAATAAAATTTTAAAAGTAATTAAATATAAATGTTAAAATAAAATAAAACTCTTGTGTTTAAAAAATAAAAAATTTGAACATTAATTATTTAAACTAATTTACATTAAAATAAATAAAAACAAAATAAACACTTGCTAACGATGTAAATAGTATTTAAATTTAAAAAAATGTAGAATTAAAATAAAAACAAACACTTGCTAAAAATGTAAGTAATGTAAAATTAAAATTAATAAAAGCAAAAATAAATGTACATAGTAATTAAATAGCAAAATTTGATTTAAATTAAAATAAAACTATCTAAAAATGTAATTAAAATAAATAAAAACAAAACAAGCACTTGTTAAAAAATAAGTTAATAAATAATAAATATTAATTGACATGTCTTTAATAAAATAAGTACAAAATAATAAACACTTGCTAAAAATGTAAATAATTACAATTAAAAATGAAATATTAGGATGACAAAAATACAACCCTTGCTAAAAAATTAGTATATTTTATTTGCTTACCTTTGATCATGTGACCATTAACCAGCATCAGATAACTGAGAACGTCCAAGTGTGTTGTTAAATGACTAAAGAAATGGTAATGATGTTTTTAACTGTTTCAGGCACACACAGAGAGGATCAGGGGTGTTTGTGGGACTCTTACAGCGCTGGTGTGAGACGATCATAACCTCGACTGATCCGATGGAGGTCACAGAGATCCTCTAAAACATCATCTTCATCAGGCGTCAGATGGATGATGGGAAAACACAGATGAACATTTAGTTCCTGCATCTCTTGAGGTTCTGATATGAATTATATCCAATGAAATCATATCAAAGAAGACGTTTGATCCGTGTAAATGATGCGTACGCTCATAATAAACCATGATTGTCTTAAACTGCTGGCTTTTATCTTCTCCTGGGCTTTCTCTGTGTCCAGATGTTTTCCAGGTGAGGTGGGCGGAGCAGGAAGTGCTTCATGACCCCCAGGTGACCCTCAGTCGTTCACTCAGCCAGAGAATCAGTGAATCACTTGAGTGATTCATTTGGACAGAACAGATGCCCAGCCAACGGAGCGTTCTCTAAACGTTTCGTCAAGGTTCTTTTAATGTTGTGAATATTGCTTTGAATCCGAGTGTATAGATGATCACAGCGCTCTCTTAATTTAGTCTGTCAGTGCTGCTGTTGAAAATGCAAAACAGTAAAAACAATCCCAGACGGGGTTAACACACAAGACGTTCACTGCTGGCCCTTTAATGTGTGCATATGCGTTTATAATATATGAAATCTATTTTTTAGTTATATGAAATTAATCCTCAGTCAAGAGAAAATTCCCAGTGAGATCAGTGTCTTTATGGAAAGCAGTGCGTTCTGGGATTTTTCAGGAGAATGATGCTTGAATGATGTTTTTGTGAAATGCTTTATTTAGTTATTTATTTAAGGCTTTTTTAATTTAAGCAGTTTTTATTTTTTACCTCTCTGTTTATTGATAATATTTTATATCTTTTTTGTTTGTTTGTTTTAGACCATTTATACTTTTTTATGTTTATTTAATGTTATTTTTTACAAATATGTCATATTATTAATAATATTATTATTATTATTAATCATATTTATTTTTACATTTTTCAGTTTTTTCATTTTATTTAGTTTCAGGCCCCATTATTTTTATATGCATCTTTTTTTTTGTTACTATTTTACCTTTTTTGACCCTATTATTTATTTATTTGATTATTTTGTTACTATTATTTTATTTTGTATGTTTAAGTCCCTTTATTTGTTTTACATTTATGTATTAAATATTATTTATTTACTTATTTTTGCTTTATTTATTTATTTTTTTTAGATCCTATTATTTTTATTTATATGTATATTTTATTACTATTTTATTTTATCATTATTTTATGTTATTTAATTTTATTTAGTTTTAGACCCTATTATTTATTTATTTTGTTACTATTGTTTTATTTTGTATGTTTAAGTCCCTTTTTTTGTACATTTATTTATTATTTAATATAATTTTTTATATATTTTTTATTTTATTTTATTGTAGTTCCTATTATTTTTACATGTACATTTGTTCCTATTTTATTTTATTATTATTTAATGCGATTTAATTTTGTTTTGTTTTGTCCTCTGATGGAGAGTGTTGTTGAAGGCACAGGTCTGTCTCTGCCTCGCGGGACACTGACTGCAGGTTTAAGGTGTTTTGATAAGATGTCAGTGCGTCTCTGGGGTCGGTTCGTTCCTGTAACCGGGGTCCCAGAGGAACACGGCTCTGTCAGGCTGGATTACACTGATGTTTAACGCCTGCTTAATTCTCTGAACAAACACTGATCCACTGCTGCCTCCACGTGTTTAAGAGTCCGTTCAGAAGATGAACACCTCAATACCTGTTCACTGATGCACGCTTCAGACCGTGCGCTTATTGCTGTGTGCTGAAATCCTCTATTCACACACGTAACAATGAGCAGCTAGACAGAAGAGATTGACAAGAACTTTGTTTCTGAAGAGTCGTGTTTATCTGAGCAATCTCTCACTCTTTTGTCACGGTGTCAGATTCTTCTCGAGGGATGATTATTGTAATTGCTCACAACACAAAAGCATCTGGATTAGTCATGACATCTGCGATCATCTCACGACCTCAAGCTGAGCTTACAGCGGTGACGTGTGTGTGTTTTATCAGAAGACCCATATATTACATATAGATCGTTTAGATATAACCTTCTTCCAGTAACATTAACATGAGGCTCATTCAAAGCTACTTGGTTTTAAATAATGTTCGTAAAATGTTAGCATAAAAACGTTTATTGTACATCCTTCACTGAACTATTTTGGCCGGATGTAATATTTTTAAAAATCTAAACGTTTTTTTAAAGCTTGTTTTAGAACCTTCAGAGAACATTTAAAAGTAACGTTCTCATAATGTTTGAAAATGATTAAATGGAATGTTCATGTAACGTTTGTAACAACCAAGAAAAAGTTTCAACACATTCCACTTTACTGAATAAATAATTACACAAATAAATAAATAAATATAACAGTAGTCTTGGAATGAAATTAAAATAACATTACTTCTAAATGTTCGTGCAGGTTTTTTATGTGAATGTTACTCTTGAATAGGAATTAAAACGTTTTAAGAATGTTCCCGTTAAAACATTATTTTTCAAATGTTCAAAACATCCCGATTTTTAAATGTTCTAAATAAAAAAATGATTGTTTATGTGAATGTTAATGTTCCCATGTTTCGCAAACATTTTGGGAATGTTACTTTTGAATGTACTATGAACACAATCTTTCCAAATCAAATGTTTCCCAGAGAACGTTACTGGACGTTTAGTCTGTGTGTTGATCTGCAGTGACTCATGCAGTGACCACTGCTGGACGCTCCCTCGAGGCTGATGCTGATGAACGGAGCGTTGGGATTGTTTAGTACGGATGAGTTCATCATCTCTGGATGTTTCTCAGAGGTAAACCCAGATCAGCCTTCACTAGAGTAATGACAGTCTTTCCATTCACACAAGTGTTTTCTCCCATAGCAGTAACAACACTCTGAAACATGCAGGAGGATGAGGAACGATCACATCCAAATCACAAAGTATAAAGAGATAAACCTAGATACACCCAAATATGATTTTCATACTCCTTGTTTTTGCCTTGTTTTACAGCACAAACATCTATACATTCTCCAATGAAGACATTTGTTGGAGAAGCTTAGGTATTAAGTGTTGTTTTCTAGAAAAGAAAAAAGATTTGGAGCGTTATACCTAAAACAAGAAACTAAATCTGCCAATGTCAAAACATAAACTTAGTTTCTATTTTTCTGACCCCATTGGCAGATATTTGGTCTTGTTTTTATGATTTATCTCATAATTCCCAGTATTATGACTTTCTGAAATAATTTCAGATTTTTGTACCAAAATTATTGTGTCATAATTTTGAGTTTTCATATAAATATTACTTTTCCACTAATTTTGGCGTTCTATTTCACAATTTCAACTTTTTATATCATAATTATCACTGTATCTCATAATTTTGATGTTTTATCTCATAACTATAACGTCTCATAATTTAACATTTTTTTTACCTCATAATTTTGACTTTCTCATTTTAATGAATTCCTGTCCTAAATGTTATTATTTATCTCAGAATTATGAACGAGTAAACCATATTTTTTCTATCTCATAATTGTAATTAAGTAAATTATAACTGTGTCTCTTTATCTTATGATTTGGACATTGTCATAGTTATGACTTGATCTCATGATTTAACTCTTTTTCTATAATAATTTTCACAATGCCATAATTTTGTCTTTATATCTCATGATTTATCTCGTAATTTTAACATAGTTATAATTTTGACTTTTTTAACACAATTTCAATTTTACATCAAGTTTTTTTATTTTATAATTTCAACGTGTGTGTGTGTGTGTGTGCGTGAGTGTGTGTGTGAGTAAAACTAGACCGGTTTCACACTTCCAGCAGCTGAATGTAACTCTGTGATATCTCACACGAATCTCAAGATGCTGAAAAGACACACACACGATTAATTAAAGCTGAAATATTCTCTCCCACCCGTGACATTTCCTCTGCTCCTCTGAAATCTTTCTCTGTGTGTTGACATTTACCCGCACTTATGGTGTCTGACATTTAGACTAATCTCAATTAATCTCAGCGCCATTAAGATAATCACATTAAAGTCAAACTCTCGGCTTCAGGGACACTAACACTATGACAGTAAATCATATTTGTCAGCATTTTTCATCATCATTTATTTTGTTTAATTTCAGTTTTTAAAATCAGTTTTTTTAACCAGGTTAAACTAAATAAAAACAAGCAACAAGCTGAAATAAATCAAGACAATTTATTTATGTGTTTATTCATTAATGGTGTTATTTTTACGTAACTATACGAACCCTGATCTTGATGTAAAGTCTCATCAGGCGTAAAGTGAGTTTAATGTTTGCGAGGGACTTTGGTTTCTCTTTATGACAATAAAAGGTTCTCAGTCTCGAGCTCCTGGAGAAAAAGAAAAACTAAAAGAGTCCAAATGAGTCTCTACATCAATTTTTAATTGCATTAATCTGAGCCGTCCAGTGTATATCTGTACAATCACATCACATCGGTTTCACTCGGACTCAGTTTTAGGATTAGGAATATTGATATTAATCACTTTTATTGATTTATTTTGAGCTATATAGGGAAAGTTTGCATAAATTATCTAGAAAACAGGATTTTGATTCTGTTATTTTTATGTAACTGCAGGAAAATGGCACTTTCATTTTATTAATTTGCACAGGGAGTTCCTCAGGGTTCAGTATTGGGTCCAATATTATTGAACAGTTATATGCTTCCACTTGGGCAGATTATTAGGAAACATGGCCTTGTTGTATTGCTTTTGGTGTTTTGTTTTCTTTTATTAATTACTTTATAACTGCAGCGGTTTAAGAAAAGTGCATTACAAATAAAAGAGATGCTGATTTTCTGATTTGCATATGCAGACGAGAGGAATCATCTTCAGATCGTTAAACGCTCGTCCTCGTTTGTGTTCAGTTGTGATGCTGAGATTGTTTGACTGAACTCACAGAAGACGGAGGGGTCAAAGGTCAAAGACTGATACTGAACTGTTGCTATGGCGTCAGGAGACTAAACTCAACCAGCAGGTCAAAGGTTAGACTAGTTAGTTACAGCAATTTGCCTTTGTTTGTGGATACAGTTACTTTACAAGGGGAAATTTAAATATATATATTATTTTAATTTTAATTTATAATTTGTTTTTATTTACCCTATTTTTTAATTTATTTATTTTTTAATTTAATTTAATTTAAATATAAGCCTTGTTAGCAGGAAAATGTATGTGTGCTGCTTATTTATTTATTAATTATTTCTATTTCATTTAATTTTAATCCCAGTAATGAACTGTATTTGTGAATATTTACTTATACATTAACTCTTTTATTTATTCGATTTTTGTTGTTTTATTTAATTTAATTTAGTGTGAATGAGATTCATCGGATGGTAGCATCTTTGTGAACTGGTTTTATTAAACTGAAATATAGTTAAGTGTGACTGAATCACTGAATCCTGAAGGATCTCACAGATCTCAGGATGATTCTTCATGATCTTTTGAGGGTTCAGTGTGTGTGTGTGTGTGTGTGTGTGTGTGTTCACCATCTGATCTCTGAACAGCCATTAAAAGCTGAATCTCATCTAATATTAACAGTGTCGAAGGTGAAGGTCACCTTCAACACTTCTGTTTGTCTTCAACTCTTTACATTTTTACTGGATTTAAAGAATTACAGATACAGCCAGAAGGTACATCATATATATATATATATATATTATTGTTTATTGTTAGAAAATATATTTACATAAATCTATTTTTAAAACATATTTTAGTAATTATTTTGTATATTTTATAATATTTATAAAGAAAAATCCATATGGGCTGAACATGCACAGACAGATAAATCCAAGAGACAGTTTAAAGCCTAACTAGTGTCCAAACAAACTTAAAACGTAGATTTCTATCAATTAAACTCTTTAGAACTAACATTATTTAATTCGCCTGCTCTTTTAAGGTGTTAAATAGAATCAATGCCAGTTAAACAGACCAATTAAAGTCTTTTAAAACCACTTCTCAGAAAGAGGTTTCTCTCCCTCAGTAGAAAGAACAAACATTATATAAGGGATGAAATAATTAATGCTCTGAGAGAAAGAGAGAGAGTGAGAGAGAAGAAAAACTGCTTCACTAAGTGCTTTTATTTTGAAACTGAAGAGCGACTCCTGCTGTTCACTGATGAAAGGCACACTTCCGCTGAAAACTGAAGATTTTCTTTTGAAATAGCTTGTATTTAAGAATCAAATCTGCTGTTTGTGAATCCGCCACAACATGTCACATTTTATCCCCAAACTTTGAGGAAAATAACAAGAACAAAAAAAGCTGCTTTCAGTCAAAGTGACCGTGTATTGAGATTGTATTTTTTTTTTAATCAGATTTTACAGTAGTTGATTAATAATTTCTGCTGGTATTAGGAACAATTCATTATAATAATAAACTATGCATTCTAATGAAACAATATTTAACTGCTTTCTGCAGCTTACAGCATTCTGCCAGCAGGTGGCGACAAATCCCCGTCTACGAGCGAGTCGTTTGAATCATTGACTCAACTGATTCGTTTAACTGGAACAAAGCATCTGCGTGTTCTGCTTTAGAACGATTTTCACTGGAGCAAAAACAGACAAACTGTAAGTTATATTAACACAATATAAACTTCTTGTTTACTGAAGAGTTGTGTAAAGCACTATCACACGCAATCACGTATACGCTGAAGTGATTCGTGTGTAAGTCTGAATCAACACTGCTGCTCAGGTGATTTGGTTAAGTGACTTCTGTGATGGAATATTTAACAATCTAAGAGAGTGATACTGAATTAAGACTTATTTATTTATAAAAAAATTAAGTAATTTAAACTTTCTTTGCAATTCTGAGAAAAATAAAATAAAATTGAGTTTTAAATTAAGAATTATGTAGATATTATATCTCACCCACCAAAAAAGTCAGAATTGTGAGAAAAAAGTTTTAAGAAGTAACTTTTTATCACGTTATTTTGTGGCGGAAACAGGCTTATTTGAATTATGAGATATACAGTAAAATTCTGTTTTAAATGTAGAATTATGAGATATAAACTCAGAATTATGAGATATAAACAGAAACCCTGAGATATAAACTCAGAATTATGAGATATAAACACAAACCGCGATATTTAAACTCAGAATTATGAGATATAAACACAAACCCTGAGATATAAACTCAGAATTATGAGATATAAACTCAGAATTATGAGATATAAACTCAGAATTATGAGATATAAACACAAACCCTGAGATATAAACTCAGAATTATGAGATATAAACTCAGAATTATGAGATATAAACACAAACCCCGAGATATAAACTCAGAATTATGAGACATAAACTCAGAATTATGAGATATAAACACAAACCCCGAGATATAAACTCAGAATTATGAGATATAAACACAAACCCCGAGATATAAACTCAGAAGTATGAGATATAAACTCAGAATTATGAGATATAAACACAAACCCCGATATTTAAACTCAGAATTATGAGATATAAACACAAACCCCGATATTTAAACTCAGAATTATGAGATATAAACACAAACCCCGAGATATAAACTCAGAATTATGAGATATAAACTCAGAATTATAAGATATAAACTCAGAATTATGAGATATAAACACAAACCCTGAGATATAAACTCAGAATTATGAGATATAAACTCAGAATTATAAGATATAAACTCAGAATTATGAGATATAAACACAAACCCCGATATTTAAACTCAGAATTATGAGATATAAACACAAATCCCGATATTTAAACTCAGAATTATGAGATATAAACACAAACCCCGAGATATAAACTCAGAATTATGAGATATAAACTCAGAATTATAAGATATAAACTCAGAATTATGAGATATAAACACAAACCCTGAGATATAAACTCAGAATTATGAGATATAAACTCAGAATTATGAGATATAAACACAAACCCTGAGATATAAACTCAGAATTATGAGATATAAACTCAGAATTATAAGATATAAACTCAGAATTATGAGATATAAACTCAGAATTATAAGATATAAACTCAAATTGCTAACTCTAATATAAACTTAGAATTCTGACTTTATCGTAATTTTGAGCTTTGACTGAAATTTTGACCTTTTTTCATCTGAATTACAAGTTTACATCTCACCCCCCCAAAAAATGCAGAATTGAGGGATAAAAAGTCGTAATTACTTTTGTTGTTTTATTTTGTGGCGGAAACAAGCTTCCATACATTTAATGCAGTATATTTGTTAAATTATTTAGCACCTATCCAACTGATTAGTAAATGTACATCAACAGTTACATGAAATAAAAGATTATATATTTCTATACATACAGTTCTTGTTAGAATAATAGATGCTTACGTTATATTTAAGGCAATACAGCATGAGTTGGGAGTGTTAGATGGTGGCACTTTCAAACCAAGCACAGACAAACTCGAATATGCTGTGAAAAAATAACCCTGAAAACTGAACGAAACAAGTTTTTCCCCTGAGGACGTCTGGTGTAAATCATATTGCTTAAAGCTCTAGATTTGGTAATGATCCTCAGAAGGGATTGGTAAGGCCCTATAACATCAGAAACACTCAGATTTACATTCAGATCAGTCAGTAATGTGTGTAAAACAGAGTGCTGTTTGGCTGTCAAATACAGGCTTTTGCTGAACAACAGCCACCAGAAATGACCGATATCGAGCTATAAAGGCAGTTTATATCAAAGTGTATGTGTCAGCTATGCTATAAGACACTTCAAAGATTTACAAACCCAAAGATTTGTAGACAGTTGTGAAAGTGGAAGTGTAATGTGTTGTAAAATCCAGTGCTGTCAAACAATTAATCGCATTCAAAATAAAAGTTTTTATTTGCACAGTATATGTGTGTGTACTGTGTATATTTATTATGTATATATAAATACACACCCATACATTTATATATTTATATATAATATAAATTATATTAATATAAATATACATGTAAATACATATTAATATTTTCTAAATATATACTGTATGTGTGTGTGTGTTTACATATACATAATAAATACACACAGATGTATTATGAAAATAAAAACTTTTATTTTGAATGCAATTAATCACGATTAATCGTTTGAAAGCACTAGTTAGAACTCATAAGTATTACAGTGATAACTCTATATACAAGCAAAACATGAGGCATGAAATGACACATGAATATGACAGTGGGCAAATAGTTTAAAGTTTAAAGCATTCAATTCACACGGACCGACCATCATGCAGAGAACACGCTGTCAAAATAAAAGTCCCGCCTCGAACACACCAGCCAAGCAGAAAAACGTATCATCTGTTGCCGATATTTGAAAAACACCAAATATCGGCCGATATATCGGTCGACCACTAATCATAACAGCTTCAAAACTCTGCTTTTTTTGTCACATCCTTGTCTTTAGTTTTCATATTGCCTGCACATAATTTCACCGGATTCAGTAGGAGATCAAACTATAAATAAATGCATAATTGCTTACTTTATATCCTTCGTGTTTACTTTCATATTACGACATGCTGCGCAAATGTTGCCAAATCCACAGTTTCCGCTGGATGTTTTTCAACTTTGTGGATCGACGCAACGCCACTTACGCATTATTTATCACCTGAACACGGTTGGGCTAGTTTTGGACTAGTTTTGAGAAGTGTAAACCTGGCAACCCTGTTCGTATCGTTCTTTTGCGCATGCAGAACAGGTCAGTTCAGAACCATAATGTGTTCACACTGGACATCTGATATTGGCCGCATTTAAAACAACAATGTGTATAACTACAAAACAAAAATCGAGGTCTGAGAGAAAGCTCTAAGGCTCTCGGTGTGAACGTAGCCTAATGAAGCTCGTCGACTTGACTGGATCTCTTTGGCAGTTTCTTCAGAGTGCACTGTTTGCATAGGTGTTCAGATGTTGGTTTCGTGCTGCATGACGCCGTCTTTGTTCTCGCAGAGCTCCTGCGTCACGTCTGTGTCAGTCTCCGTCTGGTCCCGCTCCTGCTCCTCGCGGTCGGCGCGTTTGTACATCTCCTCTTGCATGTGTTTGCGCTCGCGCTCCAGCAGCCGATAGTTGATGAAGTTGCCGATGAAGAGCCAGATGCTGGACAGGACAACCACCGACCCGCAGCACAGGTACATGTACTTGTAGTTCTTTGTGATGTCCACTAGCTTCCCTGAAAATCAATGCGTTCATGAGTTCAGATCAGCATCTGCCAGGACACAATTACAGATACGAAAATAATATTCTGTTCAAAAGGTCAGTTTAGAAATTAAAACAAAGACAAGAAATGTGAAGCACCGACATTTAGTGTTTTTTAAGTCTTGGTAAGCATAGTGAAGTTTTGGAAGATTTGAGAAACTGATTTATTTTAGTTCAGTTTTATTTATTTTACAAATGTTTTAATTTGCTTTTATTTTTATATTTCCGGTTTTCATTTTAAATTCACATTTTAGTAATTTGCCCTAGTGTTATTTTAATATCATTAACATAATATTTTAAAGTTTTTATTAATATTTTAAATGTATTTCCTTATATTTTTATGTATAATTATATATATTTTTCATTTATTTTTGCAATATCATTGTAATTTTTGTTATGTGTTGCAGCATTATTTAAAAATCACTGAAATACTATTATAGTTGTCTTTAATATTATAAATATATTTTTATATTAGGGTTAGATACAAATATTTAATATCACCAATATTATATTTCTTTGTTTATATTTTCCTTGTTTTTGTCATTTTTATTTTTTGGGATACCGTCTGACCCCTGAATCCGATGAGCTCATAAGCCCGAAAATATGGATACGTTCATCCATTCGTGTGGGGCGTGACCCGCATTGGTTTCCGTGAAATTTGCCAAAATGAACACTGTAAGGTCATGTTTTTATATAAAACCCCAATTGTAGCTTGTCAGACATCGAAAAACATGAAACATGAGAAATTACGAACTCTTTTTGAGTTGAAGATAATTGGATGTCATTTGTGTTTGCAGTCCTTTTTGACCCCGATTGGTCTCCATACAGAAATCAACACTACCAAAAACACAGAAGAGTCACTTTTTTTACGTATTACCTCTATTGTAGCTTGTTGGAGACCATATAATATATATATATATATATATATATAAAGAGCAATAATTAAGAATTTTTTTATTTTTTTTCGTTTATACCTCTATTAGCTTGTTGGATACAAATATATATATATATATTGATAGCAATAATTAAGTATTTTAGTGTTGAAAATAATTTGGTGGTCGTTTTGACCCCAATTGGTCGCCATACAGAAATTGACAAAATATCATAGTTTTTACATGATACCTCTATTGCAGCTTGTCAGAGACTAAAAAATATACATTAGAAAATTAATTCTGAACAACTATTTTAGTAAATGAATGTAAAAAAAATAAAAAAATAAAAAATGTTTTGTTGGTAATTTTGAAGAAATCACAAAAAAATCAAAACTACAAAAAACACTGAAGAGTCCGTTTTAAACAATACATCCATTGTAGTTTGCTAAAGACAAAAATATAAAATATTAGAAAATTGTTCTTCCATTTGTGTGGGGTCAAATTGACCCCCAGTGGTTTCCATGCAAATCGACAGAATTAAACTCTACGAAATACACTAAAAGGTCATATTTTTTTAAGTAACACCTTGTAGGAGATTAAAAAAAGTGAGAAATTATGAACCACAACTGTAGTAAGTTATAGAAATATTTTTTTTTGTTTGTGAACAGACTAGTATCTGAGAGCGCCCCCCAAAAAATAACAAATTAACATCCAGTAACATCCTTTGATTTATTGACTAATTCTTCTTGGATGATTTGATTTTGAGTGAACTTCAGCTCTTAAAGTTCGAGAAGCTACAATAAAAAAAATTCTGTTTCCGTTTTTCAAAGTGATGATTTTTGGTAAATTGCATGGAAACCAATGGTTCACCAAACCTTGTACAGTCTTTCCAAAACACATCTGTGTCTGTCATTCATGACCCTAAAACTTCAGGAAGAAACATGCGGTTGCATGTGTTGGTCATCACACTGACCGCCGATGACGCCGATGCAGATGTAGAGCTGCGTGACGCTGTTGCAGAAGGAAGCGCTGATCATGCCGATGGCACACAGGAAGCCGCCCAACACCATGACGGGACGACAGCCGCATGTGTTCACCAGAATACTGCTGATGGGCCCTAAAACAGAGCGAAGCCGCTGAAATCCAGTAAAAACTACAGAATCAGCTCCCTGCTGATCAACTAGAACCATTAAAAAAGGATAATTTCACACACACACAGTGTCTCAAGGGTTAAGTGGATTAGTTATTGATCTTGAGCTTTTTGAGAGCAAATGACTTTCTCTCCGATGGAGCGTTTTACTTCAAGTCTTATAATGCAGATGCATCATGGGAGTTTTGGCTTCACTAATGATTTCTAGTGTTCAGTGAGAAACGCAGTGTGTCACTAATGCTTGCTCATAATAAAACTTGATGATTTCATTTCGGAGAGAGCTGCATGACGTGCGAGGCCGGGCAGTTTGTTCTGGACGGGTGTTTAATGCGAAACGGAGGAGGTTAATTTTATTAATCCAGTAATTAATTTTATTTGGTGTGAATTGAAAGTGGTTTCTCAGACGTGCCTGTGCCAGTGGTGATTCTGGAGTGTGTACATGTTTTACCTCCTGCGTACATGACGGCCAGCATGATGGAGGAGATCCAGGCCACCTCGCTGTACGAGGCGTGGAAGATCCTCTGGATGTCTTTGAAGAACACGGTGGTGGCTTTCGGGAAGGCGTAAGAGAACCCGATGGAGATGAAGGCCCCGCCCACCACAGCCCAGCCCCACCCACCGTCTGGAGGCGGCACTGCTGGGGGTCCGACAGGTGGAGGCATCTGTGTATCACTGAGACCAGAACACACTATATTACAGCTGTGACATTCAACCAATCGTCTGAGTGTGGGGCGGGACTATCTGCCCGACTGACCAATGAGAGACCAGTGGGTGTGTTCAGGAAACCTGTCTGAAAACAGGTGTTTTTTTTATTGGAATCCTGATGAAATGACACTGGATTCTGTTTTTAGTCTCTGGCGGGCGGAGAGAGAGAACAGATATAGCAGCTCTGGATGGAAGAAGCCTGTAAATGAGCTCTAATTAAAACCAAACGGATGCTTTTCACGCCATTGGCTTCATCATATACACACTCTATTGCAAATCATACTGAAACAACTGAACTAGAATGGACATTTATTTGTATGGCGCATTCATTTGTTATATTTCATCATTTAATTTACACACATCTAAAGACTGAAAGCTGAACTCGTCTTAACTCTCCTGCTGCTGATTCTGTCCAGACCCTGACCTTCACGTTCAGATCACGCTGCTTGAGTTTATGGAAATGTGGGCGGGGCTACAGACGTGACAAAATCATTGTTTACACACCAAACAAAACTTGAGTGATTCTTGTCATGTGATATATCAGTTCTGAAGCCAAACACACACACACCACAAAACTAAAGCCCTGAGTAAGATAAGCTTTTGTTTTTGGCTGCACTCTTCAAATCCAAATAACCTTCCTGCGTAGATATTGTGAAGGATATCACTGCATGCTGTCAATTATTTTACTAATATATTTCAAAGTTAGAAATAACGTGCTTCTGTGTGAGATTGTTTATG
Source organism: Carassius gibelio (assembly GCF_023724105.1). Classification (NCBI taxonomy): domain Eukaryota; kingdom Metazoa; phylum Chordata; class Actinopteri; order Cypriniformes; family Cyprinidae; genus Carassius; species Carassius gibelio. The sequence continues at coordinate 35,600,314 of NC_068374.1, read as the reverse complement.
TTGGGAATACAGCAAACACATGCCAGAGCAAAACTCATCACACAGGAAAAAAAAAGAAAAAAACAGGTAATTGTGACTTTTTATCTTGCAATTCTGAGAAGAAACATCCGAATTGTGAGATATAAAGTTAGAATTGTGGGATAAAAGGTTGCAAACTGAAAAAGTCTGAATTGCGAATTTAAATTCAGAATTCTGCAAAAAAAGTCAGAATTGTGAATTTAAACTAGAATTCTGATTAAAAAAGTCAGAATTGCGAGATTGTAAAAAAAATTCAGAGAAAAAAGTCAGAATTGCGAGATTTTTAAAAAATTCAGAGAAAAAAGTCAGAATTGCGAGATTTTTTACAAATTCAGAGATAAAAGGCAAAATTGCGAGATTTTTTTACAATTCAGATAAAAAATGCAGAATTGCGAGATTTTAAAAAAAAAAAAATTCAAATAAAAAATTCAGAATTGTGAATTTAAAGAATTACAATAAAAAAGTCAGAATTGTAACATTGCAATTACCCTTTGTATCTTTGTATTGACTTAATTTGATATTTCTCACTGGCGCTCAAATTATAAACCAATCACACGCCTTGTTTAAAGTGATGCGGTTCATCTGATCCAATCAGAAGCTGAAGCGAGTACACTACTAATACAGCATTGTGATTGGCTGACGGCAGAGACTCAGGTGACGCTGTTACCTGACACCTGGACACTTAAGCTGACTAAACGAGACACAGTGAGACGTTATGAGAGGTTGGAGGTCTGCATTTTCCTTCAGCTTCAAGGTCGAGGTGTGGTTTGAGTGCTGTCTCATGAATATTTAATGAGATGGCCTTCCTCATCTTTAGCCATGGTTTCTGTACAGTTCACCTCACAAACATCTCCATTGCGGCGGAACGATTGCAAACGAACACACATGGTAGTAGTTATACATTACAAATATAAAAGACCTGATGCAGCTGATCTTCAAGGTCTAAGTCTGTCCTTGTTTGATATTTGCAAACTCAGAGATTGTGCCGAGGGCATTGAGCGTCATGCGGAACTGCTGGAAAACTCCCAGAATTCTGTCAGTCCGGATCACGTCTTAATAAACGCTACAGAGAGTTTCTTCACTTCACTGCGATTAACTCTTTACAGTGTGACTGTGAACAGACACCCAGCTAACAAAACATTCCTGTTGAGTTATGGAACATTTCTGAACAACGTTATTTTAGTATAATATATAGTTACTATAAAATCTCTTTTTTTTATCAGTTTCAGTTTTTATTTGTTTTATTTTAGTACATCAAGTTAAACTAAATTTAAATGAGAAATGTTGCCATGGCAACTTGCTAAAATATAATATAGATAACGGGAATGTTACTTTTGAACATTCTGAAACAAGCCGTTACATTTAAAAAATTATGAACGCTGCAAAAATTGTTTTGAGAACATTATTAAAAACCAAGCAGCTAACAATGTCCTAAAAACATTTTGCTAACATTGCCATTCTCTGAACTTCCAAAATGTCCAGCTTTCTGAATGTTATAAAACGTTTTTTCTTGGTTATACAAACGTTAAGGGAACATTACATTTGATCATTTTGTATCACTATAACGTAACTTTTGATTGACCTCTGAATGGTCTCAAGCAGCAACGTTTAAAAAACATTCAACAATTAAAAGGTTTTCAGGAAAATCTGATTCCGTGAATAATGTTTTTTTGGGAACATCCTAAAAGAGACTGTGAACGTTCTATTATTAATGTTACTGGAAGAACGTTTGTTTGTTCATAACTTGAAAAATGGTTTCTAAAGCATCGCAATATACAGTTTTCTCGTCATATCCCCCGATATTTAAGCATTTTAGCATAATCGGATATCGGTTTTGTAATATCGGATACGCCGATAAACACTTGTGGGTGTTTTGAGAATTGTTTAAAACACCCTAAATTGTATTAACATTTACTATATAACCATTATTTTGCTAATAAACATCTAAATAAATACAACTCTATGGAAATTAATTATTTATATTCGCCGCGAGCGATCACAGTTTGAGTATAGTTCTGTGTAACTGCACAGATAAACCCACTGTCAGCAGGCATTTTATTATCTAGAAGGACAAAACATTAATATAACATTCCACTTGAGAAATGCAATAAAATATGAAGTTTTGTTTCTGAATAATAGTCTCTGGAATATTGAAATATAACAAACAAAACATAATATTTTATATACTTTATAACAGTTAATAAATATCGGTTCTGCATATCGGTTATCGGCAACATAAACATGCAAATAATTAGTATCGGCATCGGTTATTTATTTAATAAAATCAATATCGGTCAAACACTAATCTCAGATATTAATAAAGTTGCAAGAACGTTTCATGAACATTACTCTCAGAATGTTTTGTCCTAAAATGAGTCAGATGCATCCGTGATATTAGATAACACACTTTATTATTTCAGTGTATCCTGTAATCTGTCTGTGAACATGATCTCATCAGATAGAGCCACCTGTCACTTATTAGCAGCAGGTTGATGCGGATTCAGACTGGATGCAAACAGTGGATATACATCACACGAATAATAATTCTGCAGCATTAACTATCTTTATATAGCCTATGGCACATGATGCAAATCATCATCATTTGAGATCAGAATGGTGACGTGCATCATTCATCATGATACAGTTATGATCTATAAATGCAGTTTACCTTCAGGTCCAGTTATCAGTGCGGTCTCTCTCTCTCTTTCTGACCTTCGGTCGCCGCTGCAGACAGACGCTCCGTGCGCGCGCGTTTGAATCAAGTGGCTCTGCGGACGGCGGCGGTGACGTCACGAGAGAGGCTTTCCTCATGAATATTAATAACTCGGCATCAAGCGCAGCCAGAAGGCGCTCTCCAATTGGCGTGTCGCTCATTGACTGCAGTGAATATTAATAAGGTTCATAACCGAGAAGTTAAGGTCTTTAAAACGTAATATTTATCCTGAGCTCGACTCTTGTTTATTATTCCAGTCACATAAAATGTTGAGCTTACTGTGGTAGAACTACTTTTTCTCTGCCACGACACTGGATTCCAAAGGTAAAGATATTAGGCTACATGAATCTTTTCTTTTCTTTTCAGACTGTACAATAATAAGATAGCAAACATCAAAAACCGTCAATTAATAATAATAATAATATTTCAGTCACGTGACAAATAAACAAAATGACTCGAATTGAATTATAGTTGGCTGCATTATAGTGATGTCATGTTCAGAACAGGATTATGAAATTTGAAAACGATATATTGTAATTAAGTTAAGTAAAAATGATCCGATCTTCCCGTCATCAATAAGATGTTTTTTTCATTGCAGAGATATAATTCAATACAAATAAACAAATAATACAGAACATGAGAAGAGAAGAGAGGAGAGAGGGGAGAAAAACATAATTTACTTAAAAACCATAATACGTTTTTTTTTTTTTTTTTTTTTTTTTTTATTAGAGGAGACTTTTTGATGTTTACATCTCTAGTTTTGTGGATGCAAATAAAGTTTAAGACATCATCTAACTCCTTTTTGTCAGAAATATCAGAATGGAACAGGACCTTACTGATGGAAACAGTAGTACAGCTGAAATTTAAAGCCAGAATTGTTTAGAATAATAACAGAAATAGAATAAATGTGAAATTAATAGTTGATAAATTTGCCGCTGTGTCACCAGGTTAAACTGCATCTGTTTTTATATTCTTTGCTTCATTAGATTTTCTCAGCAACAGATGAATAATGTTAGCAGATGGTTGTCTGAAGGCATGTGCTGTATTTCTTATTCATTAAAATAATGGTGCATTTATGGTAGAAATTCATGGAGTTATCAACAAACTAATATTTAGTGTTTTGCATATTGATTAATCCCATCCAAAATAAAAGTTGTGTTTGCATAATATATCTGTGTACTGTATGCATATAAATACACAGACATACATGTATATATTTAAGAAATATATATTATTTAAATATAATATTGTACATTCTGATTTCTGAAGATCATGTGACACTGAAGACTGGAGTAATGATGCTGAAAATACAGCGGAGCATCACAGAAATACATTACAGTTTAAAGTATATTAAATATTTTTATTATTATTTTACATGGTAATAATATTTTACAATTGTACAGATCTTTCTCTATTTCTGATCAAATAAATTTAGTCTTGATGGACAGAAAAACCTTATTTAAAACATAAAAATCTTACTGATCCCAAACTTTTGAACAGCATTGTATATGTAAATATTTCTTAAATGTATAAGTGTGTGTGTACATATAAATATAAACAGTGCACACACTTATATTATGAAAACACGAACTTTTATTTTGTACGCGATTAATCGCGATTAAATGTTACTGACAGCTTTTTTTCTGAAACGTTTTCAAAAGTAACATGAAACAAATAATGAGATCTCAGAACAGTTTCTTCTCTATGTTCAAGTCTACTCAAAAGTATTTGTTTTTGTTTTTTAGTTGTACAGTATGATACTTAGATATTCTACTCGATGTAAAAATATTCCTTCTCCAATCTTTAAATCATGAGAGACGCATTTGTTTTTATTCTGGTGTTGAATATTGCCTACAGGTGGCGTCATTGAGCTTTCTCAACCAGATCCTCTTCTCCATTTATTCTTCTCACAGGGAGGTTAAAAAGTATTTGTTAAAGCATTATAAATGATGAACCAAACCAACCAGTTTCGAGGAGAGCCACAACATTACAAACTCTGTTCAAAATTATTTGATAATCGAACAGAAACTATGAACTTAATGACTTTAATGAAGGAAAGAACTACAATCCCATGAGGCTTTGCGAATTATATAGATTGAAAATGATGATGTAATATAAAACTATTCATTTAAAGTTGTTGATAATTTAGCTTTATTGAAAAATATATACAAATACTTTAGTAGTTTAAAAGCAGAGTTTGCTTTTCTTGTACCGCAACTCTCTGATTGGTGGGATTGTGTCGCACGGCATCATGGGTAATGTAGTTTTCCAACCATAAATCCCTCTGTTAAACGTGATTAAAAAAAAATAATATGCGAACAGGTCCAAAAACCGACCTTTGGATTTTAAAAATGAGATTTTGAAGCAGAAAAACTGTAATAAAACATACTCCAATAATCTTTGTTTTACTATCAACTAAAAAAAAAATCATAATTTTTTTTACAGTGTTTCAGATGAAGAATTTATTGTAATTGAATCATTTTCCATTATTTTTTTATATAGTTAGAAAACTATTATTATTTATATTCTATTATAGATTTTATCAATATTTTGAGTAAGCTTTTATTTTTATATTTTCATTTAAATTTTAGTTTAAGTTAAATTACTTTAAATTAAGATTATTTAATTTAATTTAATATTATTTTTAGTTTTTATCCCATATTTATATCTTATTTCAGCTTTATTATGCCATTTATAGTTATATTTATTCTGTGCTCTGTATCCCCAATGATCTGTCTCGGGACGATGAGATTGAAATGATCCAAACATATAATGCAGTGATTGAGAGAAACAGTGATGGTATTATTACTGGAGCTCCAGAATACCCAGCATTCCTCACTCCTCCACAGACCGTGGTTTAGAGATGTGTGCGGCAGACGCAGCAGAATCGACTCTTCTTCTACACGTTCACTGCGGTGTTTGAGTCCAAACAGAGTCTGTCACCTGTAAAACCAGCCCTGTGCTCCTGTTTGTACTGGCTGAGACCAGCCTTCAGAGCAATGCATGCTGGGAAGACACTTTTTCCTCTGTTGCTATTCTGAGTATAATGACTGGCAGCTGGCCACACCTCGCTGAACGCCAGACCCCAGACTCACACTTACAGGGGTTGATTCAGACTTATACTGTAGTTAACTTCACCTGAACGTAAAATTAAAACCATTAAAAATATATAGATTTTAAATAAATGTATTTAAATAGAAATAAAAAAGTTACATTTATATATAATATATTAAATAATACATTTGTATATATAAATACATTTATGATTGATTAATCAACTGATTAGATGTATGTAAATCAATAAATATATTTTTTAATTGATATATAATATATAAAATAATACATTTATACATAAAATTTATATATATATATATATATATATATATATATATATATATATATATAATTTCAATAAATGAATAAATGTATTTAAATAAATAAATAAAAACGTTAAATTTAGATATAATATATTAAATAATACTTTTGTATATATAAATACATTTATATAGAAAAAAATGAATAAATGTATTTAAATAAAAATGTTAAATTTATATATAATGTATTAAATAATGTATTTGTATACATAAATACATTTATAAATAAAAAATTCAATAAATTAATAAATGTATTTAAACAAATCAATAAAAATGTTACATTTACATATAATATATTAAATAATTTTGTGTATATATATATATATATATATATATATATATAATAAATGAATAAATGTATTTAAATAAATAACAAATTTTACATTTATATAAATATAAATAAATGAATAAATGTATTTAAATAGATAAATAAAAATTTTAAATTTATATATAATATTTAAAACAATACATTAAAATAACTAAAACTGAAATAAAATGTAAGATAAAGATTTATTATAGATAGATAGATAGATAGATAGATAGATAGATAGATAGATTATATATGATAGATTATATTAAATGACACCACTACTATTATTATATTTTCATCATTTTATAAATAAAATATATGCCATATTTAATATTTTATATTTCAAAAACACACTATATGCAAGTTACAGCCTTTTTACTTAAACTAGGTTTTCCCTCAGTATTTTAGTCTTGTCTTTCTGACCCTATAGTGGCAGATATTCATTATTATGTTCAGAAAAAAATACACATTTTCAGACTTTTTATTACTATTAGTTTTATTTGATTAGAAAATAAGACTTACTATCTTACATTACAATGTGTCTTGATTCAACACTCAGATTTGATCCAGAATTCAGTATTTAACAGGTTGCACACCAGAAACACATCATATATAATTTGCATTGCTAAATAAGTTTTGCATTTGATAACTCAGTGCAACTGGAACAGCATTGATCTCTTCACACAGCTTTGTCTGTTTGCTTGTGGCAATAATCATGTTTAGCAATTGAATCAAATGCAATTTCCTTATTAAGAATTGATTTCTGTGTTTGTCCTGCTGATTATATAGGACAATCAAATATTCTCACTCCAGCCACTAACCTGCAAAACTAAAGCAGTCGAGCGGGAGACTTTCAGCTCATTCCTGGAAAGCATGAACTCAGGATCAGCTCTGATTCAGATAAACCTAAACTAATAACTCATCCTCAGCCTCTTGTGTATGCTAATGGAGCAGATATCAGCCCTTTGTGTCATAAATTAGCTTAATGTGTGATATATTTAATGTAATTGTTAATTCACGTTTTAACATAAAATCTGTTTTAAGTTAGGGCTGTATTTATGAGTTATTAACCCTCATAATACATAATGCAAGCGAAACTTAAAACATAATTTAAAAATGCATTGTTTTTAAGGAAGGGAACAAAACTTTGCTTTTAAAAAGGCCTCAAAATACACATAATTTTTTTTTTTTTATTGTCGAAGATAAATAACCATTTAAAATGTACCAATGGAGTACCATTATGTGTGCAAAATGCATATAATATATAATAACAAATAATAGATTTTTTAGATAAATATGAATATGACGTCGTTGCAGAATAAATAAAAAAACGATCACTTTTTATCTTGAAAGTGAAGGTTTATGCAAGTATGTGTGTGTGTGTGTGTGTGTGTGTGTGTGTGTGTATATATATATATATATATATATATATATATATATATAATGTAATATTTTTTTTTTATAAAATCAAAAATGTTAAATTCAGTAAAAACGTGGGAGTGACATTTGAAAAAAGAATTCAGATCCATTCCTTAATTAGAGGTTGCTAATACAGTTTAGTTTTAACTGAAAAAAAAAAGTTTTGCATGTTTTATAAAATAATGATTCCTATTATGAATGCGATTGATTTTTAACGCACTAACCGCATCTGGCTCTGCACTACATTACCCAGAATCCCTCTCGCAGGTGCCCACGGGAGCGCGCGCCGCGGAATGCTGCTCCGATTCCAGCGCGGTGGAAAAAAAGTTCCTCAGAGATGGAGCGGCTGCTGAGGCGATGATATCCGCGCTTTTATCCGTGATATTAATCGCGAAAAGGAGATTCAGTTGACGCGGACCCGCCAAGAACTTCACCCTTTTCCATACTTACGCGGAATTAAAACTTTCACGGATCGATTTCGTCAACTTTTTGATTAGTTTTTTTGTCTCCTGGTGAAAATGCCGCAGCCCGTCCGCGCCGTGAGCTTCGTGCTGCTCGTGTTTCACGTTACGGGATTTAAAGCGAGTCACGGAGCCTCGGAAGCGGAGCCGTGTCCGTCTGGGTGCTCGTGTGCGGGATCTGTGGCGGACTGCAGCGGGCTGAAACACGGCAGGATCGCGGAGCATCTCCCCGCGCGGATCACGCGTCTGTGAGTGTGTTTTACCTCAGATCCTTTGTGTTTCTAAACATTTAAACACACAGCAAAACACTCGCTTTCATAGATTCAGCTGCAGTCTAAACAAACTTCGTAGAAAATCATAACTGTAGGTGTAACGTTACTGAAAAACGGCCAAAACAAACACGACTGTACGGGTAAATATAAACTTTCCGTCTGTCGAGTGACGGTGCTAACGCTAATCAAACACACCATGTTGAGTTAGTTTGATTGATTTAGCTCTTTCTGTTTTGTTTTGTTTTGTGTGTGTGTGTGTGTGTGTGTTCAGTTTAAAGGCCCTAGATCAAAACCTAAAACCACACATTCCAAATATTTTCTCGTGTTCTGTTGAAAAACACACAAATTATTATAGAAAGAGCAACGAAGTCATGTTTTGATTAACATATGATGAGAACAAGTTGATTTTGTGACCAAAAAATATATAATCAGTGGTTATCATTGATGTCAAAACACTCTAAAAGTTTTGTAAAATTTGTAAATCAAGATTTTCGGTCTTTTTTTTTGTTGAAAATTAACCTAAATAGTTATTTATTTTATTTGTGACATTTTTGGGGGGTTGGAAATATATATAACGTGTATATATATATATATATATATATATATATATATATATATATATATATTTATAGACACCTTTTTGTTACTTTGAGAAGTTTTTGTTGGAATGAATTTAATTTATTTCCTTTCTTTTGGTAATAATCTGGTTTTTTTTTATTAATTATTTTTATCTTTGGACACTGATATGTTATGTTTTTTTTTAATTGAAAACTGTTTATATTTGTTATTTTAGAAGTTTTTGTTGGAATTAATTTATTTATGTCCCTTCTTTTGGTAATGTTTATTTATGTTTTTTAGTAATTATTTTACGTTAGTAGTTATTTGTATTCTTTATATGTTATGTTTTGAAATTAAATCATATTTTTCAGCAACAAACAATTAGAACACAAAAAAAGTCTTAAAAAAATAAATAAATAGTTTCCATCAAAAATACAATA
>NC_068374.1:35560749-35585749 GCF_023724105.1 Carassius gibelio | reverse complement strand
TGCGTCAGCTGCATGTATACTGTGCTTGATATATAATTGTGTTTATCAGCGAGCAGCACTGTTTTATTTGGTTCCAAACAAAAAGTGAAAATGGGAAGAATCTCTTTGGATGCTTCTATGAAATCTTTCCCAAATTATTTTTTCTCAAATTCCTCTGGATTTCCATTTGAATGGTTAAAATAAAAGTTTGCACTCAAAAAGCTTTTCTGAGTTATACAAAAAATAAAAAATAAATAAAGTGTAACAAATGACATGTTTAGTGCTCATAAAAAAAGTTTTTTATTTTAATTGAATGATAATAGGGCCCTTTGAAATGTTTATCATGATTTGATTAATTGCACGACCCTACTTTAGATTTTTGTTTTATAATTTTTTTTTGACAAAAATCTATAACATACGGCGTGATGCTGTAAATCCAGTTCTTATGATTCAGTGAATCTGTCTGCGTTTTCCATGTTGTGGAAATGCTATAAATGCATGAATGTAATAATGGTAAAACACTTAATTGATTGGATTATCTATGACCACACGGCGACTGAGAATCCCAATGTTTTCCGTTGAATCTGTATTAAGTGCAGTGCTGATGCTCATTAATGATCTTTACCGCATCAGGAAAATATGTTGAAACTGAATGTGTTTCAGACCGTGTGTGAGCTCTTCTCTGCTCATCTCAGAGCCAACTTCACTTCTTTCACACACACACACACACACACACACACACACTCTCGCGGTGTGGAAAGTGTCTGTGTTGTGAAATCCAGCGAGCGTCTAATAACTCTCATGATGTGCTGACGTGCCAAACATGAACAACGCTGCTTTCACAATTCACTCTTTATGGAAACAATTCATATAATCTGTCGTATATAACGCTCACGCGTGTTCGTTGTTTAGCTCGCGGCACTACAAATACCCGCTCTGACTCTGATTAAACTAACGGCGTATAACAACCTTATTTGCAGAAAATTGGTTGAACAAATTTGAGGTGTGCGGCAGAAAGACACAATGAGCTGCTTGTTCGTCTGAACTGAGGAGGACACACACACACACACACACACACAGCAGATGTTGAAGACACTGAGAGTGTGTGTGTCTGGTTATTTTATGGCTCTTCATGAGGAATTACTGAGGTAATAAACAGGAAGTAGAATCAAGACTGACGTTCCTCACGTCTTTGCTGTTGTTTTTTCAATCTGAGGGACACACTCTTGAAATATAAAGATGTTTTATGTTCAGAGACGGTTCATAAATGAGCTTCTCCACATTCCTCTCGACTTCCTTGTTTTGCGTCGGATGCTGTATTCACACGTCTGTGTCTCCAGAGGATCTGCTCTGGCACGTCTCGTGTCTTATCTCTCGCTCTCTCAACACCTTCCACTCATTCCTCCTTCACTTCACAAAAGCACAGCCTTCCCATCATGCCTCTGTGCACCGCTCAACACAACCGTTTAATGCTTTTTTATTTTTTAAAGGTGTTTGTTTTTCTCCGTGGGCTTTTCTTAAATGAGAGCGAGGAATATTAGAGGTTCAGATTTCTGCCTTGAGCTGAAGATGAGAAACTGAAACACTGAAAATAATGTTGGTTTTATGACACACACACACACACACACACACACACACACATTTATATAAATATATAGATCTATATGTTGCATGGCTATATTTTAAGTTTTAAGTTCTTGTCTCTTGACTAATGAAGAATTTTCAGGGAGTTTAAGCTTAGTTTGTTTTTAAGCTAGTTTGCTTAGACTAGTTTCGCCTTTTAAATACTAGTTTAAGCTCTTTTATAGGCTAGTTACTTCTCCTGTAGACTAATTTAAGCCAAACTTTATGACTAGTTTATGCTCTGTTTTACTAGTTTATGGTCATTTAGACTAGTTTAAGCTCATTGTCAGTATATATTAATATATAGTTTGTCTTAAGTGAGTGTATGTTGAGTTACGCTCTATTTCAGCCGTATAAACTCAAGTCGAGTGTGTGACTGTCTGAAGGTGTAGACCTGTGATTCCAGGGAATGTTTTCAGTTCGTCCGACACACAAAGGCGGCTCTGTGTCCTCCGTGTTTCTAACACAAGCAGCTCCTGGACTGCAATTTAGGAGGCGTGCAGCTCGGTAAATTGCTGGGCTCGTCAGCGGTGTTTTCACTGAGGGAATGGGCTTCATCATCCGCGTAATTGCCAGGGTTTTTTTGTTTAAATACCTTGTTAGCAATTACCTTATAAACCAAATAACACACTTCTGAACCCAACGGCGGTTTTGAGCAGCTGAGAGGCGACGCTCTTCACCTGTGCGCAGATATCTGCTCTCTAAATGCCTCTTCTTGTGTTTTCAGAGCAAACAACAGGATCTCCAGGATCTCGTCAGAGCGGCTCAGTTCGTTGGTCGCACTGGAGACGCTGGACCTTAGCAACAACAATATTATGGAGGTTCACGCCGGGGCTTTTCCTCCTCTTCCTCTGAAAAACCTGTGAGTCCTCCTTCTGTTCTCTACTGACCTGCTTTCCAGAAACTGGCAGGAGTCTAACATCAGCTCACTGTGTCAGTCACTTTTCAGACTTGTTTAAGCTCCTTAAGACTAGTTTAAGCTCTTTCAGACAAGTATATGCTTCATTAGACTAGTTTAAGCTCTTTCAGACAAGTATATGCTCCTTTAGACTAGTTTAAGCTCTTTCAGACAAGTATATGCTCCTTTAGACTAGTTTAACCTCTTTCAGACAAGTATATGCTTCTTTAGACTAGTTTAAGCTCCTTTAGACTAGTTTAAGCTCTTTCAGACAAGTATATGCTTCATTAGACTAGTTTAAGCTCTTTCAGACAAGTATATGCTTCTTTAGACTAGTTTAAGCTCTTTCAGACAAGTATATGCTTCATTAGACTAGTTTAAGCTCTTTCAGACAAGTATATGCTTCTTTAGACTAGTTTAAGCTCTTTCAGACAAGTATATGCTCCTTTAGACTAGTTTAAGCTCTTTCAGACAAGTATATGCTCCTTTAGACTAGTTTAACCTCTTTCAGACAAGTATATGCTTCTTTAGACTAGTTTAAGCTCCTTTAGACTAGTTTAAGCTCTTTCAGACAAGTATATGCTCCTTTAGACTAGTTTAAGCTCCTTTAGACTAGTTTAAGCTCTTTCAGACAAGTATATGCTTCTTTAGACTAGTTTAAGCTCCTTTAGACTAGTTTAAGCTCTTTCAGACAAGTATATGCTTCTTTAGACTAGTTTAAGCTCCTTTAGACTAGTTTAAGCTCCTTTAGACTAGTTTAAGTTCCTTTAGACTAGTTTAAGCTCCTTTAGACTAGTTTAAGCTCTTTCAGACAAGTATATGCTTCTTTAGACTAGTTTAAGCTCCTTTAGACTAGTTTAAGCTCTTTTAGGCAAGTATATGCTTCATTAGACTAGCTTAAGCTCCTTTAGACTAGTTTAAGCCCTTTCAGACAAGTATATGCTTCTTTAGACTAGTTTAAGCTCTTTCAGACAAGTATATGCTTCTTTAGACTAGTTTAAGCTCCTTTAGACTAGTTTAAGCTCTTTCAGGCAAGTATATGCTTCATTAGACTAGCTTAAGCTCCTTTAGACTAGTTTAAGCCCTTTCAGACTAGTTTAAGCTCCTTTAGACTAGTTTAAGCTCCTTTAGACTAGTTTAAGCTCTTTCAGACAAGTAAATGCTTCTTTAGACTAGTTTAAGCTCTTTCAGACAAGTATATGCTTCTTTAGACTAGTTTAAGCTCTTTCAGACAAGTATATGCTTCTTTAGACTAGTTTAAGCTCCTTTAGACTAGTTTAAGCTCTTTCAGACAAGTATATGCTTCTGTAGACTAGTTTAATTTCCTTTAGACTAGTTTAAGAACTTTTAGAGAAGTATACCCTTCTTTAGACTAGTTTAAGCTCCTTTAGACTAGTTTAAGCTCCTTTAGACTAGTTTAAGCACTTTTAGACTAGTTTAAGCTCTTTTAGACTAGTCTATGCTCCTTTACACTACTTTAAGCTAGTTTAGACTATACTAAACAGTCAGTGTAAACAGAGACTTATGTCGTGCCTGTCTAAATGAGAGAGAGAGAGAGACAAAACTAATTATTTCAGCTGCACACACACACACAAAGTTTTATAGACTCCGGTAAAAAAATAATAAAGAGAATTATAATATATGATATAGGTAAGCAACATTACACGTCAAAATGTTTCCCTGCACCTCAACAGGATTGCAATGCTGTGCTTCTTCTTCAGGTTGATGGATAATAACCGTATTTCCACGCTGGAGCACGGCTGCTTCAGTAATCTGTCCGGCTCGCTGCTGGTGTTAAAGCTCAACAGAAACCGTCTGAGCTCCATCCCGCCCAAGATCTTTCCTCTGCCGCTCCTGCAGCACCTGTAAGTGACACGCTCTCGTCCGTCTCCCGCCACGGCGTGCTTGTTCCTGACCGCTGTGCTTGTGTGTGACAGAGAGCTGAGCAGGAACCGTGTGCGACGCATCAAGGGTCTGACGTTCCACGGGCTCCACGGCCTGCGCTCGCTGAACATCCAGAGGAACGGCGTCAGGCGGCTCATGGACGGCGCTTTCTGGGGTCTGAACAACATGGAAGTCCTGTGAGTGGAGCGGACCCGTGTGACGACGAGCTCATGTTTAATCCAGAACTGGTGTGTGATGTGTGTGTGTGTGTGTGTGTGTGAGCAGGCAGCTGGAGCACAATAACCTGACGGAGGTGAGCAAAGGCTGGCTCTACGGCCTCCTGACGCTGCAGCAACTGCATCTGTCACACAACGCCATCAGCCGAATCAAACCAGACGCCTGGGAGTCCTGCCAGAAACTCTCTCAGCTGTGAGTCCTCTTGTTTTATTCTATTATTGTTATTCAGTCATATGTATTCATTTAGGAAACATTTGTAAATGCACTCTCAGTAAAAAAGGTACAAAAGCTGTCCTAAACAGTCCATATGAGTGACTAAAAGGTACAAAAGTCTACCTTTTGAAAAGGAACTGCCCCAGTGACAGCTTTTGTACCTTTTCTTCCGAGAGTGTAAGTGATTCTCAAGTGAAGAACTGTGATTCATTCTTCATTCTGGCTGCTGTTTTGTCGAATCCTTCTCTCAGTATTTTGGTTCTCTGTCTGTCAGCGATCTGAGCTGGAACCAGTTGAGCCGTTTGGAGGAAGGCAGTTTCGTGGGACTCGGTGTCCTCGAGCAGCTCCACGTCGGGAACAACCGCATCAGTTTCATCGCGGACGGAGCGTTCCGAGGCCTCGCAAACCTGCAGACGCTGTGAGTTCGTCTCAGATCTCAAATTCTGTTTATTTAGCTTCACGACTCGTGGATTTTAACAGGTTTCTCTGATTCCTCGCCCCCTCTCCAGAGATCTGAAGTATAATGAGATCTCGTGGACCGTCGAGGACATGAACGGCCCTTTCTCTGCTCTCGACCATCTGAGGAAACTGTGAGTCATCTCATTCATATTTACAGCTGTCAAATTCAACACAGACATGTGACGAACAGGAGTCACTTGCTTCGTTTCCGAACGAATCAGTCATTTGAGTGAATCAGTTGAGTTAATGATTCAATGACTCATTGGCCGCCTTGAATGAATCGTTTGTACGACTGATTCATATTCAGACTATAACTGAATTTTAAAAGATTGTGACTCGTTTCCCCGCTCCTCCAGGTTCCTCCAAGGCAATCGTATCCGCTCGGTCACCAGGAAGTCGTTCGCAGGCCTGGACACGCTGGAGCAGCTGTGAGAGTCTCTCTTTCAGATCTGAGGCGTTTGGTGATGATGCATGATTGTTAAACGTCTGTTCTGTCTTACATCGCAGGGACTTGAGCAACAACGCCATCATGTCGGTGCAAGCCAACGCTTTCTCTCAGATGAAGAAGCTGGCAGAGCTGTACGTATGAAGCTGTAGTGCTTCTGTAGCCGCTGGTGAACCTGTGGTGATTGTTCATCTCTCTCTCTCTCTCGTCTCGTCAGGCACCTGAACACCTCTAGTCTGCTGTGTGACTGCCAGCTCAAGTGGTTTTCTCCGTGGGTGGCCGAGCACGCTTTCCTTCCTCTGGTGAACGCCAGCTGCGCACATCCACATCTGCTCAAGGGCAGAAGCGTCTTCGCCGTGGCCCAGGAGGAGTTTGTGTGCGGTGAGTGGGCGAGTTTTCTAACGTAAAGTAAAATAAGACTGGAGTAATGATGGTGAAAATTCAGCTGCGCATCGCAGAAATAAATTACATTATAACAGATATCCACTTAGAAGACAGTTATTTTAGACTGGAATAATATTTCAGAATATTATGTTTTTTACCGTATTTTTTTTTATAAAATTAAAATAAATTTGTACATAAATTAAAAAAAGACTGGAGTAATGATGGTGAAAATTCAGCTGCGCATCACAGGAATAATAACATTTTATAATATATATATACACACAATATATTGACACAGAAAACACTGGAGTAATGTTTCACAATATTACTGTTTTTACTGTATTATTTTTGCTAATTAAAATAAATTCGTACATAAATGTAAAGAAGACTGGAGTAATGATGATGAAAATTCAGCTGCACATCACAGAAATAAATTACATTATAATAGATATCTACATAGAAGACAGTTATTTTAGACTGGAATAATATTTCAGAATATTACTGTATTTGATAAAATTAAAATAAATTCGTACATAAAATAAGTCTGGAGTAATGATGGTGAAAATTCAGCTGCGCATCACAGGAATAATAAAATGTTATAATATATACACACAATATATTGACACAGAAAACACTTTTTTTAGACTTTTTCACAATATTACTGTTTTTACTGTATTGTTTATAAAACTAGAATAAGTTAATATAAGACTGGAGTAATGATGCTGAAAACTCAGCTTCGCATCACAGTGATAATATTACAATAGTTATTTTAAAATGTAATAATATTTGACAATATTACTGTTTTTACCGTATTTTTAATTTCAATAACGCAGCATCCGTGAGCAGAAAATATTTCTTTCAGAAACATGTTATATAGTATAGTATATGCAAAAAATCATCAAGACAAAACATCCTAAAAACGGTTGATGTGTGATGTTTCTGTGCTTCACAGATGATTTCCCCAAACCCCAGATCACGGTTCAGCCCGAGACACAATCAGCCATCAAAGACAGCAACGTGACGTTCGTCTGCTCTGCGGCCAGCTCCAGCGACTCCCCGATGACCTTCGCCTGGAAGAAAGACAACGAGATCCTGAACGACGCTGAGATCCACAACCAGGCTCACCTGCGCTCTCAGGCCGGAGAGGTCAGCGAGGTCACCGAGTACACCACCACACTGCAGCTGCGCCACGTGGAGTTCACTAGTGAGGGCAGATACCAGTGCGTCATCTCCAACCACTTCGGCTCCTCGTACTCCACCAAAGCCAAGCTCACCGTTCACAGTAAGAGTTTACACAATTACAACCAAACAGACTCTGTTTATCGTTTATATCTGTTTCATGAGCTATTGAACCCTCATTATCTACTCATTAGCTCTACTATTTTCGGATTTTTTTTTTTTTTTTTAACAGTCAAAACTTTATATATATATATATATTTTTTTTTTTACCTAAAACCATCCTGTATCTGATCCGCAACTTCTCATTATTGAGTGAAAGTGGAAAAAATACTACGTTTTTAATGATATACTGGATGTACCCCACTTGAAGAGAGAAAAATTAAAAAAGAAAAACTTCACCAAAAAAAAATGTTTGTGTATATATATATATATATTTATTTATAATTTTATGTTGATGAGAATTTTTTTAAATATATATATCATTGTATGAAATTTATAAGAACTTACCAGCATTAAAACATTTAAAGAAAAAAAATTGAATGCAAAAATCTTTGAAATTTTGCATGAACTACAAAAAAAAAAAAAAAAAAAAAAAAAAATATATATATATATATATATATATATAGATAAGAAATTGTATTTTAATATATCATTGTATGAAATTTATAATCATAATTGCTCAAAAACATTTATCAAACCTGTATTACTTATTACGAAGCAACATAAATATTACTGTAAAATGTTTTGAAACTAAATGAAATGAATGAACCTTCACTTACAGAAGTGCATGCTGCGGTGGTTATGTGTGACATATTCATGTTCATCAACCAACTTGTGTGCAGTTTGGGGGAAAAGGCTACACATATTTACACCATTTTTTGACCAATACAAACATTGAGAAATTAACTGAATATTTTTTGACGCGAATGGTCCTCCATACATTCCCAGGTCAAAATGACCCGAATGGTTTTATCGCTTAAAACGTAATAATAATTTTGTTTCCTAACAAAACACTGCTTTCTTACTGTCCCAAATGTGTTAACATTGCAAAGGTAGATTCCCTTGAGTTTGTGAAAGTGATTTCTAATCTGCCACCCCCCCCACCCCCCCTCAGTGCTGCCGTTCTTCACCAAGAAGCCGATGGACCTGACGATCCGCGCTGGAGCCACCGCGCGTCTGGAGTGTGCTGCTAGCGGACACCCGTCTCCTCAGATCGCGTGGCAGAAGGACGGAGGAACAGACTTCCCTGCGGCCCGCGAGCGACGGATGCACGTCATGCCCAGAGACGACGTGTTCTTCATCGTGGACGTGAAGACGGAGGACATCGGCGTCTACAGCTGCACTGCACAGAACACCGCCGGCTCCGTCTCTGCTAATGCTACGCTAACAGTGCTAGGTAACAGGATCAACGTAAAAAACAATAAAACACGTTTATTAGATGCGAGGTGCTACGAATAATGTTTAGTGAAGATTTAGTGAAGTGGTTGTTCTGGATGAGATCTTTGTGTGTGTTTCCTGAAGTGTGATGGAATGCCGTGTGGTTCTTCCGCAGAGACGCCGTCGTTCCTGCGTCCGCTGCTGGACCGTGTGGTGGTGAAGGGCGAGACTGCGGTGCTACAGTGCATCGCTGGAGGAAGTCCTCCGCCTCGACTCAACTGGACCAAAGACCACAGTCCGCTGCAGACGACCGAGAGACACTTCTTCGCCGCCGCGAACCAGCTGCTGATCATCGTGGACGCCGCGGACGGAGACGCAGGGACCTACACCTGCGAGATGTCCAACCCGCTGGGCACGGAGCGAGGGAACCTGCGTCTGGCCGTCCTGCCCAACCCAAACTGTGAGTCTGGGCCGGCGTCCGGCGGGGCTCTGGGGCCGGAGGAGGACGGCTGGACCACGGTGGGCATCGTGATCATCGCTGTGGTGTGCTGCGTGGTGGGAACCTCTCTGGTGTGGGTCGTGATCATCTATCACACGCGCCGACGCAACGAGGACTGCAGCGTCACCAACACAGGCCAGTCCTGACCCCACATCACACGCCTTTAATAAAGAGCCTTAACATGCATCTGACCGTTTGATTGGAGGAAAACTAGCTTTATATCACATGCACAGAACTGTAAAGGTATTCACAGCAACCCGTCAAAATAAAAGTCCGGTTTGATTTGAAGACATTGCGCTTAGAATAAAATGCTATTTTTCACGTTTTATTTTTAATAGTAATTTCTTAAGGCTACTTTAAGAATATAATGAATAAAGTAAATTTTTAATGCATTCTGATAATTAGACATGCTAAAACAGAATTTGGTAACAATAAAAAAAATATGGTAAGAATTTTTTTTTTTAATTACCCTAAATATGTAATTTTTTTTAATCCTTAAGAAATTGTTGTGAAAATGTATAGCTTTTTTTATATAGACTGTTTGATTGGAGTAAAACTAGCTTTATATCACATGCACAGAGCTGTAAAGGTATTCACAGCAACCCGTCAAAATAAAAGTCCGGCTTGATTTGAAGACATTGTGCATTATATTTATATATATAACATTATATTTCACGTTTTAATTTTAATAGTAAATTCCGTATGTTTGCTAGAAAATAAACTTCACTTAGTTTTCAATAATTAAAAGACAAATTTAAAAAAAAATTGTGCTTTCATTTGATAACCAGAATGTAAAAGAAAATATACGGGGAAAAAAAATTCTTAAGGCTACTTACTTGAGAATGAGAATAAAATGAATAAAGTTAGTTTATTTTATGTATTCTGATAATCAGACATGCTAAAACAGAGTTTGTTAAAAATAAAAAAAAATACGGTGAGAAAAAATTAGGGCACCCTAAATGTTAAATCTCTTAATAAATTGATGTGAAAATGTATAGCTTTCATGATTTTAATTAATTAGACGTGCTTTTGGATTAATAAAATCTGATTTAACTATTTAAAAGGAGTTGAGAAAAAAAAACTAGATCAGAAAAGAAACGACAAAAAAAAAAAAGTTTTTCATAGGGCGGCAGGTTTTAATGCATCGGTGATGTTTAACGCTGCTCTCTCTCTCTCTCTCTCTCTCTCTGGTGTTTAGATGAGACGAATCTCCCGGCGGACATCCCGAGCTATCTGTCATCTCAGGGAACGCTAGCGGAGCGTCAGGACGGATACATGACGTCTGAGAGCGGCGGCAGCCATCCGTACATCAGCTCCTCCATCGGGGGCCTTTACATGCCGCCCAAAGACATCAGCAGTAAGACGTCTTCATACACACACAAATACACTGTGAAAAATACACAATACTGAAGTAGTGTTTTATCAGATTACTAAAATCAGTATTTTACCATTACAATATAGAGACTAGTCTTGTTATAGTTAATTAAAAAAAAAAAAAAAAATATATATATATATATATATATATATATATATATATATATATATATATATATATATATATATATTTTTTTTTTTTTTTTTTATATATATATAATTTTTTTTTTCAACATTTTAAAATAAAATAACATTATTAAAATATATATTTTTAAATAAAAAAACTCAAATATTCAAAACTAAAAATATTAATAAAAACGACAGACATATTAAAAAACCTAAATATGGCAAAAACAAACAAATAATGAAAATTACAAATAATAATAAATCTATAATAGTAGCTCAACTGATACTGACAACATAAAACAATATACATAACTAACGAGAAAGAACTAAGAATAAACAGTAACCGCAATAAAAATTCCCCTTGTTCTTTTTCTGAAATGTATTACAGTAGTGTTTTACTGTAATCTTGTACGGCTCATCGTATTTATTTTTCTTTGTAAATATATTTAGTAAGCGAACATCCAAATGTGTTTCTAGGTATTTCACAATTATACGTTGACTTACAGGAGCTGTACGTTTAACAGTATTTTACCGTAATATGTTTATAGACACTATGGGAGCTATGTGTAGTATTTTCACTGTTGTAATAGCGTTCCTCGTCTCGCAGGCCTCTGCCAGCTGGACACAGGAAGTGAGGCGGACATGGAGGCGGCGATCGACCCCCTGCTGTGCCATTATCACGGAGCGATGGGTTCTCTGCTGAGACGGAGCGAGCGCTACAGCCCTGATCTGACCGACTCCTGCAGCGGTGAGAGACACAGACACACACTGGACACTCGTCTGCCTCTGTGTGGATTAATCCTGACCTCTTCTTCTCTCGTGCAGCATCAGAGCAGCGGCCGGTCGGAGCCACTTCCTCCTGCGGCAGGAAGTGTGAGTTCTACACCTGCGGCTCCGCCCTCGAGTCCTTCGATCACATGATGATGCAGCTGGGAGACACTTCCTGTGCGGAGGAGGACTGTGAGAGAGGAGAGAGTGTCCTGGGCTCCTCGGGGTCATATTTGGGTGAGTCTGAGCAGATAAAGGGAGCACGAGAAGTGCTTTTCATGCACGACAACTACATTTTTGTATTAAAAAATCTTTTTTTATTTAATAAAAATGTTTTGTTTATTAAAAAAAATAAACTGCAATATGTTTTTAAACTCATTATCAGAGCATTAAGCTACAAAGCACTAAGAATATTTTTGTAATGTGAAATAATAAATGTATAATATTTAAAAATAATTTTAATTTAGTTGTAACTTGTTTTACTAAACTAAATTAGAATTTAATAGAAAAGCACAGAACATAAGTTACTGACATTAAAATTAAAATATAAACATAAAAACTAATTGAAAATATTAATGCAAAATTATAGGAACTTGAAATTTTTTCCGAGACGTTATTTCTCATGTTTTTTAATTTTTAAACTTTTTTTAGTACAATAAATAAAACTAAAGCTCAAATAAAATTAATAAAAACTATGTAAAAAAAGAAAAAAAAGAATAAAAATTACGAAAGACTTATTAAAATATAAACTAAAATGAAAAATAATACAAAAATGTATATTAACAGTAGGCTGTTATGTCGATTATACCTAAATTACACAACATTAAACAACAAAACGGTGTTCAAATGCATTTTTAATCATAATAATTAATTATAAAAATAGTAGCATAGAAAAAAATGCCTTCTGTTGTAATTTAATGAAATTAATTTATTAAATTAATATTTTTCATGTTTATATATATATATATATATATATATATATTTATTTATTTATTTATTTATTTATTTATTTATTTATTTATTAAATTAATTTAATAATTTACTCCGGGTCTACGATGAAAAATACTCCTAAAGCATTTATTAATCTTAGTGTTCATTTCAACATTCACTAATGCATTGAATTAATCAAAAGTTGCATCTGTCAGAGACCTTAACTGTAAAGCTTGCAACATCAGGTGCTGGGTTCGACTCCCAGTGAGTGCATGCTCTGATTACTCTGATTGGATGAGATGTGATTGACAGCGTGTGCCTGTGGTCTCAGGTACGTTTGGGAAAGTGCCGCAGGAGAATCTGTTCTCATCGCTTCACACCGACTCGGATCTGGACGAGGAGCGGGCGAGCGTTTACGAGCAGCCGTTCGATCACAGGACGATAGAGAGCTCTTAGCGCCGCCACAAAACCCCAAACGCTCTCTACCTCAAGAAAGGAGCTGCGACTGAATGTAAATGACACGATTGTACAGAAAAACAGATTATATGCATTTTATACGGTTTTGTAAATAGTGTAAATATGACCCTTATTTTTGGTACTCTTCTCTTGTAAATGTACGCTTGTCTGAGTCACATATACTAGTGAACTCCAGATCTGTTTATGATTATTGCGCTTTGGCTTTGAATAAAGCACGGTTTGCACAAACGAGATCACAATAAACATTCCCGCGAGCTGCTACACGCACGAGCGCTAGTGTCTTTACTGATTGTGTCCATCTGCTTTTATTCTTCATGGGACAGAAATGTAGCATCGCATCACTGTCTCCTTAATGGATGCTCTGCAGTGAATGGGTGCCGTCAGAATGATGATTCTCAAACAAGGTCATGGGTTCGATTCCCAGGAAATGCATTCGGGGAAAGGGATTAGATCTTGAATGCAGTGAAAGTTGCTTTAAATGAAAGTGTCTGTCAAATGCATGCATGCAAAAACAGGATGGGATTTGATTTCACTCGTGATGAATTGCATAAATTAATTTGATAAATTATTAGAAGAGGACAAGGATCTTTAAACAACATTTTATTTAATTTAGTGCTTTTTTTAGTACTGATAATAATAATCAGTTTTTATATTTTCATCTAGTGATATTTGTTTCTGTCAACAAATTGTTCAAATTATGCATTCAATTTGCATTAATGTTTTTACTTATTTTTAATATATTTTAGTATTTTTTTGTTTATTGTTAGTATTTAAATTTAATATTTAGAATAAGTTGTTATATTTTCATCTAATGATTTTTGTTTGTTTTTGTCATTTTTAGTAATATTTTCTAATTATGCATTTAATTTCCATTGTTATAAAAATGTGTACTTATTTGAAATTTATTTTAGTACTTAAATATATATTTTTATTATTTAAATCAATATTTAGAATAGGTTTTTATATTTTCATCTAGTGATTTTAGTTTTTTGTCATTTTTAGTAATTTTCAAATTAATTTGCATTAATGTTTTGTATAGAGTTTTTACCTTTTTTCAAGTTATTTTAGTATTTTTTTTAATGTTTATTTTTAGTATTTAAATCAAAATTCAGAATAAGTTTTTAGTAGTTTTTATTTTTCTAATTATGCATTTAATTTTTTTTAAGGATTTGTAATTTTTTATTTATTTTATATTGCTTCAAAAAAAATTACTTTTAGTATTTTAATATTGAGAAACCGTTTTTATATTTTAATTTAGTGATTTTGTTTTTGTCATTTTTAGATTTCAAATTATGCATTTAATTTTCATTCATTTTAGGGTCATTCATTGTTTGGTACTTAACATTTTTATTTTTTTATTTTTAGTATTTAAATGAAGTTAAAATGAGAAATTTTGCCTTGGCGACTAGCTGAAATTTAATATTTCACTTAATTTTTAAGTAAACTTTTTTATGGTTTTAACATTTCATTTTTAGTTGACCATTATAACCCTGCACTGATGGACCGTTCACGATAAGAACAGGCTGATGAAATGCAGTTGCTGCACATTCCCATGTATTTCCGTGCAGCAGATATTTAAAGCCGTTAAACACGAACGCAGTGTGTTGATCAAAGCGTCTCGAGCCGAGAAGCGTTTCATTTCAACCGAAGCCAACAAACAGTTTCCTGGCAGAAATCATGAGAACGACTGGAATTCCAAAATAATTCCCCCACTTTGATTCTGGCTCCAGTGAAAACTAGACAGGAAGTCAGCTATTTGTCAGACCACCATCGGTCAGCATGAGCTGGATCCTCCTCTGAACGTGAGCCGGCGATCGAGCGGCTGACCTCAGATCTGCTGAAGCCCAGAGTTTACCTCCACATGCCTGTCTCTTATCTCTCTGCCACACACGGCCAACCTCACAGTCCTCATTGTTGCCAGGTGTTGCAGCGTGGACGCAGATGTGGAGATAATCGATGACTGGCCGAGTCGTTTATCTCTCATTAACTGATCCTTAGAGGAAAAGAGCGTCTTTCTGCCGAGTTCGGCTCTGATTCTGAACATGCAGGAGATTTATTTAAGATGTCATGAATGTGCTTACACCTGTACAGTGTTATTAATGCCTTCAATATATAAGATATATTAATTATACAAATATGGAATTTAGTTATAGGACTTTGTATACTCACTTTCTCAGTGAGTAAGTCACTGATTGATTCATTCATTTGTTCATTTTTTTTGAACGAGTCATTGAATCATCAGCTCACTTGACTCATTTTAAAATGCTGAATCATTCAGGAGCAAAGCAAGTCACTACTGTCTTTATGCATGGGTTGATGAATCATTGACTCACTTGATTCGTTCAAAGCGTTGAATCATTTAAGAACGAAGCAAGTCACTATGTTTTTAAATGAGTTGGTGAATCATCAACTCACCTGATTCATTTTAAAATGCTGAATCATTTCGGAACAAAGCAAGTGAGCCACTGAATCATTAACTCACTCGATTTGTTCACAAAATGTTGAATCGTTTACGAATGAAGCAAGTCACTACTGTCTCTATTAATGGGTGGATGAATCATTGACTCACTTTATTCTTTAAAAAACGTTGAATCATTTAGAAACCAAGCAAGTCACTACTGTCTTTAAGAATTTGTTGCAGAATCGCTGACTCACTTGATTCGTTCAAAAACTTTGAATCATTCAGGAACCGAACACGGATGCTCTTTGTAGCTAAACTATGTTTATGTACAACATAGACTAGACTATTGTTTATGAATTAAGTATAATTAAGTATAAAACTGCTGATTTTAACATGAGGACAAATGACTCTTGACTTGAATGCTTTTGGAGCACTGATCAGATAGACATAGTTTAACACTAATAATAACACTTGAGCTGAGGATTCAGTGTAAATGTTTGAACGTGTCTGTGTTTAGACTGTGTGCAGTGAGACGAGAGCGTTTCGTTTCCAGGTGCTTTCCGCTCCTCGAGCTGCGACGTCTTCACATTCCTTCACTACATGTGCAGAAAGATGGAGAGAAAGAGAGAGAGATGGAGACTGTGGTGGATTCGCAGTAATATGGTTCTTCTGTAGCAATGTTTTCAAACAGAGCTTATGGACACGCCCCCTGTCTGCCATTGGTCAGACCTCCTTATAGCCCCGCCTCCAAAATCAAAACCAGCTCAAATGATGTTGGAAGTCTACAAAAGATGTCCACAAACAATTAAAAACGACTCGAATGCAGAACATCTGATGTTGATTTTGGGTGAGGAGATGAAACTGTTTAGAAAACGTGTTTAGAATAATGTATAAAGTTCTAAGAACGTTTCAAATTTAGGATATTAAAACATGGAAACGAAAGTCTTGAAATGTTTGTAATGTCTTGATTAGAACGTAAGTTAAACGTTTCTCACTGATACTTTATTTGTACCCAAAATGTTATTATTCTAAGAATGTATCGTTAAAAATGTATCTTTGTCTTGATTAGAACGTTATTTAAATGTTACATCAAGGACACACAGCATCATGAGAATGTTGATCTAGGAACCTTTTCTCAACGTTTTGAGAATGTATAACAAATATTAGTGAAGTTATAAGAAGAATGTTTCATAAATATGAAACTAAATCCACCAGTAGGTGGCAGCAAGTCAGTGTCTCAGTGAGTAAGTTACTGATTAATTTATTTAATCGATTCATTCAAAATGGCTAATTCATTCGGGAACTAATCAAGTCACTGTTTTTTGAACGAGTCGTTGAATCATCAACTCACTTGACTCATTTTCAAATGCTGAATCATTCAGGAGCAAAGCAAGTCACTATTGTCTTTATGCATGAGTCACTGAATCATTGACTCACTCGATTTGTTCAAAAACATGGAATCGTTTACGAACGAAGCAAGTCACTACTGTCTTTATAAATAGGTTGATGAATCATTGACTCACTTGATTTGTTCAAAAAAGTTCACTACTGTTTTTGAATGAGTCGTTGAATCATCAACCCACCTGATTCATTTTAAAATGCTGAATCATTCCAGAAAAAATCAAGCGAGTCACTGAATCATTAACTCACTCGATTTGTTAAAAAATGTTGAATCATTCAGGAACGAAGCAAGTCACTAATGTTTTTATGAATGGGCCACTGAATCATCAATTAACCTGATTCATAATTAAAGGTATAATCATTCAGGAATGAAGCAAGTGAGTCACTCGATTTGTTCAAAAACGTTGAATCATTTGCAAACGAAGCAAATCACTACTGTCTTCATGAAGGGGTTGATGAATCATTGACTCACTCGATTTGTTCAAAAACGTTGAATCATTCAGGAACGAAGTTTTGAGAATGTATATCAAATATTAGTTACATTTATGTGAATCTTGAACTTTTAAAGCATGTGACAGACACAGACTAGTGGAAAACTGAATCAGATCTGAAGTATCAGTCAAAGCTTCACAGATTGAGCGGTTCATGAGCACCGAAGCCGTCGTGTAGATCATGTTTGCATGAACACATAACACTCTCCCTCTGCAGATCATACGGTGATTTCATCCGCAGATCCACGGCCCACCCAGAAGATTCGCTCGAGAGGTTTTATGGGCTCTCAGTCGTTCCTCTGTTGGTTTATCGGAGCTCGGCCAACTCACATGTACTGATTCTCTCGTCCCGCTTCCAAGCCAAATTAGCACCATCCAAGAAGAAATCAGACTCCAGAAGTGAGAGTCAGTATGCAGTTGATTTGAGTTGCCATCGCACTGGCTCTCATAACAAAGATCTCCTGATGTTTTCCAGACGCTCAGATTCAGATGATGCCAGCGAGAGCTTCAGAAACACAAAGACATTCATCACAGCAGTGATTCAGCCAGAGACCAGCGTTCTGTCGTCACTCGCAGACGTTCAGAAGAATGTTCAAGCTGCTCTTTCACACACAGTGAAGCTGATTAGGAGTCGTTCTTATAAACAGTAGTTCATATTCCACACAAAAACATTCTCTGGTCTAGTTTCATGGACTGTGGTTATGAGACTTAGTTAGTTTGTGATCTTTTTATGAATCTTATGGTTTATATTTTGATATTAGATTTTTGATACACATTGCAATGGTTTCATATTAGTTTAATAATATGTTTATGTAAATTGTGATATTTTTCTATTTTTACCAAACTTTCATATTTATGATAATTATATTTTCATGCTTTTAATACTTCTGAAATATATATATAATATAAAATATATAAATATATAATATATATATATATATATATTTTTTTTTTTTTTTTGCTTTTGATGTTTATTTTTTTGATTCTTTAAAAAATATATTTTTATGATGGTTTTTATATATATAAATATACAATTCTGTCTTTCAGATTTTGAAATTCCGTCATTACACACAAATCAGAAAGTGTGAACATTTAAACTAAATTGAAGTAAATGATGGCAGAATGATCATTTTTGGGGTAAATTGGATGATAACAGTACATTGATCAGTGTGTTTTAGAGGACGATGTGAGCACCTGGTTTAGTGTGTGTGTGTGTGTGTGTGTGTGTGTGTGACTGTTATTAAACGAATGGCGTGTGACTGTTATTACACTAATGGCTTGGCAATGTTGGTTTTCCGGACTGGTGTGATTGTTTCCAAACCTGCTGTTCTGAGCACAGGTGGACGATTCACTCTCTTACGGCACTAAACCTGCTTTCACATCACTGTGCCTCTCCAGACACTAACTATAATACAGTTACACATGGACAGACATGGATTTACTGCATTAAAGGGAGCAGAAAATGACAATTCAGTCATCAGCTACTCCCCTTCATGTCGTTCCAAACCTGTACGGGTTGTTGAACTCAAAAGAAGATATTTTGAAGAATGTAAACAGCTCACAGTAGCCAGTATTTTTCCCTCATAGTATGGAAGTCAATGGGGAGCAACATCAGTGTGTTTACGAACACTCACACAGAGACCCTGACTAACTCTCTCTCTCACACACACAATATTCCTTGTGTGTTTTAAGGCCCAGATGGTTCTTCAGAGTCTGTGAGCTGCTGCTCTTCAAACACACACACACCCATTAACACCCACACAGACACACAAACAACGCTTCGATAATTAACTTATGATTTCTGAAGATGTTTTCTAAACATCCAGTTTTTTTTTTAAAATATAGTTTAGAGACATTTTTCTTGGTTGTGCGAATGTTAAGGGAACATTCCGTTTGATCAGTTTGAAACATTCTTGGAACGTTACTTTTGAATTTTCTCTGAACGTTCTGAAACATAAGTAACATTTAAAAAAAAACATCGGATGAACGTCCAACTAAAACTTTGCAGAAAAAAACATTATGAGAACATTATTAAAGGCCAGATAACAGTATGTTCTAAGAACTTTTCATTAAAGTTATTCAAACGTAATTTCTGAATCTCCATTTTTTATGCTTTAAAAACGGTTTGGTTTTATGAACGTTAAGAGAACATGCAAACATTATGGAAATGTTCTCTGAAAGGAGCAAAAAATTTCGTTCCAGTGAGCTGGGTGGGTGGGTCAACCTGCTAGAAACAACTCACTAACTAACTTACTAACTAACTTAATGCTGGTAGTGGTGTGTTTGAGTCTGGTGAGCTGTGGGCTTGCTTTGATTGCACACACACACGCATCTTCTTCAGTCTGTCTGTGTTTAAATCCTCTCCTCTCACACACATCTGGATTCTCCATCAGAAGAGGTTTGTGGGGCTCGAGGGAGGAACCATGAAAACACTCTTCATCAACACTCGTGTGGAGACAATCATCATCATCATCTTCAGCTGAGATGATCCACAAGTCAGATGCGTGTCTCTGGGTTCATCTCAAAAGTCTCACAAAAATATTCGGATAGGATTTCTCTGTGTGTGTGTGTGTGTGTGTGTGTGTGGTTTCTGCTCTGAAGGGCTGGCAGACTCAGGAGCTTCTTCTGTCCAAAGTAAATAAGCGCTGTGCCGCCAGACGCTCTCCTCTCATTGGCTAATCAAAGAAACTCGGCAGCAAATGAGCTGTGGACGACCCGACCCGAACATTCCGAGGCTCCGCCCCCCGCAGCACGAGCAGCCAATCAGCGCCGAGCGAGAATATTCAGAACAAAGAAACACAGGTTTATGAACATGACGAACAAAGAGGCTTTAATGTGAGAACAAAAATCTTCCTTTAGCGCCACCTAGCGGAAGCTGTTTTTTTTTACACATTTTACACATATTGTTTGTTCTATTCTAATCTAAAATCTAAACATTAGTTAGTTATTATACATACAAATATACAATAAACAATATATATATATATAACTAAATCATGATATAAATATTAATAAAAATACCAGGCATATGTGATATTTAAAAAAAAATCATTAATTCAAGTATTTAATATAAAATTATTTAAAGGAACTGTTCAATAACATTTGTATATATATGTATATATATATAAAAATATAATAAAAAATGTAATCCAAAATTAATACATTTATTAAAGGTCCTGTTCTTCATGACCCCATGTTTCAAACTTTAGTTAGTGTGTAATGTTGTTGTTAGAGTATAAATAATATCTGTAAAATTATAAAGCTCAAAGTTCAATGCCAAGCGAGATATTTTATTTAACAGAATTCGCCTACAAAAAAACGACCCGTTTGGACTACATCCCTCTAGTTCCTGCAGGAATGAAGTCACTAAAAAGTTTTTTGACTAACCTCCGCCCACATGAATTCATAAACAGGGGGCGTGGCCTTGTTGTGTTCGCACGGAGAAGAGGAAGAGCTGCGTTTGTGTTTGTCGCTGTGTCGTTGAAACGCTGTGAGTCCAATCACCTTTGTTTAACTTGGTTACCGAAAATTATAATGCACATGTAAAACTATGTGCAGCACATTTGCTGAGGACAGCAAGTTTCCTCGATCTCAATCAGTTTTATGACTGATTCGCACAAAGATTATTCTTGAAAGATGGAGCAGTTCCCTCTTTGTCTGGAGAAGGTGTTGTTTATGGACCACAACCGGTAAGTGTATTTTATTATTTAAGTTGGTGCGTTTAACAGTTTCTGTAACTTACTACACAAAGGGCAATGCTGTTTAGCTTTGTTAACTAGATGTTAGGTCTGTGCAAATCGAATCAAATGCGAGTTTCATGCGCATCTCGTCAGTAAAAACGCTCCTGTGATTAGAAGTACATCTCCAGCACGTGTGTTCATTGCCAGGTTTTCAAAACAAATCCTGCCCACTTGCCTCTCAAAACTAGTCCAATCACG
The DNA here is from genome assembly GCF_023724105.1 of Carassius gibelio. Lineage (NCBI taxonomy): Eukaryota > Metazoa > Chordata > Actinopteri > Cypriniformes > Cyprinidae > Carassius > Carassius gibelio. Next base: position 35,564,666 of record NC_068374.1, on the reverse strand, counting down.
TTACCAGGAGGGCGGTGCGCGCTCAGCTGCTGTCGAATCACAACACAGGAACCGCTGGCCCAATCAGAACTCGTTACGATTTCTGAAGGAGGGACTTTATAGAACAAGGAATTCATCAGCCCCTTTTTATGACAGTGAAAACAGAATTGTGTGAAAAATACTTTTTTTTTTTAATACTCGAAACATGAACACATGTTATATTGCACACTGTAAACAATCAAAGCTTCAAAAAAAAAAAAAACGTGACCTTTAATTCTTCAAATATTTAATATGTAATTATATTAAGGAACTTTTCAATAAAATGTGAGTGTAATATTTATGTTGATATAAAAAATAATTTATTAAAATGAAAAATATCCATGTATAATGAATATATGTATGTGCATAATCTCAAATAAATAAATAACATATATATATTTGTCTACATAAGAGTTTTAAGAGTCACCCCTCAATAAAGGAAGGTGATTGTTCTTTAAACACAAAGTAAACGCATGTGTTCTGGAGGTCAGGCGACTCTGAAGCATCGCTGTTGTTTACTCATTAGTGCACTCTTAGTGTGTTTACTTCAGTGACTCTTCATTACTGACGGCCTGACCTTTGACCTGACGTCTCACGTCTCTGCTGGTAATGACGGTGGGGGTCAGGAGGTCGTCTCACTCCCTGCTAATGACCCTCCTGCTGAGATGAGGTCAGCAGAGGTCAGAGCCTCAGTGTTGATCAGAAAGAAGCCCTCGGCCCTTGACTCTCATCATCTGCGTGTGTTTACTAGCTGTACTCACGGTCTAAACTTCTACATAACTTGAAAAGTAATTCCTACTAGTGGATTTAAGGACACATAATATATTGATAGAGTATCCGTTCTGAATTATGTCTCAGATGTTCAGTAATATGTAAGAATGAGTCTGTTGTGGTTTATTCCGACTCGCCTTCATTCTAACAGCAGCAGCGCCACCGTGTGGATCACAAAGGAAAATCATCTTTATTTAATTATTATTTAATAAACTAGGTTTTCAGTTTTGTACAGATCTTTAAAATAAATATATATATATATATATATATATATATATATATATATATATATTATAGAAACCCGAGCAATAATAATAATAAATAATAATAATTACAATGCTGCCTGAGAATAACGATAATAACTATATTACAGTTAATAATAGTGATTCTGATTGGCTGTTGATGTTTTTATCATTCATCAGCTGGAAAAAGATGCCTTTGAAAGAGATTTACGGTTGTAGTTATCTCTGGTGTGAGAGAGTTCAACGCGATGATGTCACTTCCTGTTTCCCGCGTCTGAAATCTGACTGGTTCCGCGCACAAATAAAAACACCCTTCATCCATTTCAACTTTCGACTTATACATTTAAAGTATGATTTATGTCCGAAACGTGTACATCAAGTAATCTTAATTGATTTGCATTTAGTCATTTATGCGAGTTTTGTAACAAGTGTCTATAATAATACAAATAAAAAGACAGAATAGGAAAATAACAGAGCAAGCAAGCGTTAGTTTTTTTTTTTTTTTGCTTTTTATTGTATAATAAATAAAGAATAAAACGGAATGCAAAAACATTAGAGAAGCTAGTGTTCCTTTCGTTCTCTTTTTGTTAGTAAATAAACAGTTTGAGTTTAAAAGGGGCGTGTTTTTATAGAAATAGAATTAAAATAGAGAGTGCTAGAGTTAGAGGGTCTTATAAATATTCTAACAAGAGATTCTTGCTTCTTAAAGACTCAATAAAATATATCTATAGATTGATTCAAAGCAGGAGAAAATGAAGCATCGAGTGCAATAGTGTTGGTGAGTCCAGCTCGATTCACATTACACTCATTTCTGGTCAAAGGAAACACAGGGATGATATTCATCTTTTTAACAATCACACAGAGGTCACATGATTCCATTTATTCTGCACACGCTTTATAGTTACAGACTGAATGCGTGTGACATTTGTGTTTAAACAGAAACCTTGAACCTAGAGATTGATTTGGCCAAACGTCATATTTCTGAGGACTTGATTTGGCCTTGCATATGTCCGTGTGAAACTCAAATAACTCGTGTCAGGTCAACAGAGACGGACATTTCTCATTTTAGCGCTCAAGTACAGTCCGTTCAGTATTTTGCTAGTAACACAAACAAAAACAAAGTTTTCCAGGTGGATAGGTGAGGGACAACAGTTAATCAAATCAACATCTGGTCCGAGATCCAGACAATCGTTTGGGAATACCTCCACACCTTTGATTGCGGATATATAAGTGAATGTTTCCGGGATGAAGTCGATGGCTCTAGGCTACACACATCTCTACAAAAAGCCTTTGGGAATCTCGTCACGAGCGCTCGTCCGCATCCGATCCGGTTCCGTTATCGGACGGGTCCAAGAGTTCCTGACGACGGCGCATTATGGCGGCAAACTGAGCGCGCTCCACGGCGTCCTGTAAGAGGTCAGAGGTCACAGAGGTGAGAGAGGGGTCAGTGGCTGGTCCCCTCGTCGAAGGACTCCACGCCGGAATCCGCTGCCAGCTTCTCCTGGCGTCTCCTCATGATCTCCTGCAGCTCCGAGCCCGAGCTCCTCTAGAAACACACACAGAGACGCTCAGAAACTATCACACTCACTCCGTCTGATTCATTTAGATTCACTAGCTTGAGATCCGAATCGGTTTTGAGCTGCACATTGATTCATTTGGATGGATGCTACTGCTTTAAAAGTTTGGGATCGGAACGGATACTTTTTTTTCAGGATTCTTTGATGAATAAAAAGTTAAAAAGAAGAACATTGTTTATAATTGAAATCTTTTCTAACAATATACACTATTGGTTAAAATTTTGTGGTCCGTACATTTTTATTTCCTTTAAAAAATTTGATTAAAAAGTTAAAAACTTTTATTCAGCAAGAATGTTACTTTAAGAAGTGATAGCAAAGATTTATATTCTGAATAAATGTTCTTAAAAAAAAAAAAAAAAAAAAAAAAAAGTTTCCAAAGAAATACTGAGAAAAAAACAGTATATAAGAAGGATTTCTGAAGAGTTATGATGCTGAAAATACAGCTGCACATCACAGAAATAAATTACATATTAAAGAATATTAAAATAGAAACCATTATTTTATATTCTAAAAACATTTTGCAAGATTATTATTATTTTTTGGTATTTTTGATCAAATAAATGCAGCCTTGAGGAGCAGAAGAGACTTGTTTAAAAAACATTACAAGTCTGACTGATCAGTTACAATACGTCGCTAAAACATCCTTCTCAACCAATGCTGTAAAAATTATACAATTAACCCATGTTAAAGTGATTTCACGAAAATTAACCATGTGTAGTATACATTTACTACAAATACCATGATTAAACTATGGTTACTGTAGCCAAACCCATGATTAATTTGTTGTTTTTTATGGTATAACTACAATATGTACTTTATTTGTACTAAAACCATGGTTCATTTTCACAAGAGCATTCAATCAATCACCTTTATTTATATAGTGCTTTAAACAAAATACATTGCGCCAAAGCACTGAACAACATTCATTTGGAAAACAGTGTCATTCAGTGATGGTGTTTCAAATGAATGAATGTGCGATAAAAATGACAGTGAAAAACATTTAATACAGAAGCTGCTTTCTCAGATCTTTTCTTCTGAAGTTCATTCATGTTTATTTCCTGCTATAACTAGTAGTAAAGAGGAAGAGATAATCGGTTCACTACAGCGATCTGTCATTTATTGTTTGAATTTAAAACAGCATACACTGATTCTTTAGGTTTAAGAATCAATATCGGTTCATCAAAATCGAGAAATCAGTGTTTCAAACCCAGCCCTACATCTCACGAAATCCTAGTTTACACAAAACACCAGCGGCGTGATGCAGAGACCGAGAGAGGAAAAGCAGAAACGAGGTTCTTCTTCTTCTGAT